>NW_012142746.1:2495635-2577598 GCF_000956105.1 Propithecus coquereli
GGGCCAGCTTGCGGACGCGCTCGCCCCTCTGGGGAAAAAAACCCCAAAAAAAAAAAAAAAAGAAAAAAAAACCAAGAAATATATTTAAATAAAAGCTAAATTGTACTCAGCTTCTCTTCTCCCGATTATGAAATGTCAAACAATATGCTTTCCTGGTCTCCAAAGGGAAAATCTTTCCCTCTACTGAAGATCTCAAAAGATCTTTGAAAATGGTGATTAATTTTAAAGCTAATGATATAACTATTAGAACTGACTGGGGGGAAGGAGGCTGAGATGGAAAAAGAAAAACTGATAACAGATTTGCCTGCCTTACTAAATTCTGTTTAAAACAAGGAGCCTAAATATATTAGTCTAAAAAATCCACTTTCATTCTATGAACACAGATCAACTAACATTAGAAACAAGTGGGTCAGAAGCCTCATGGGTAGCAAAGGCAAGTCAGGCAACATGGCAATAAAATTTTTCTCTAGTGATGGTTTTTTTGACAAATAGAAAAGTTTGCCAAAAGACATATAATAGGGGAAAATTTGCACAAAACCCTTTACAGAAAAGAATTGCAATTTTTAAACCAAATTAAATTACCAGTTCCAGTCCAGCTAGTACTTCATTGAGTCCTGGCGGCTGACCAATCCAACGGATCACCCCATAAAAAGGAGGATTATCTTTAACTTCGGCCAGTGAGCCCACTTCTAGGCCATGTGAGTTACCAGAAGACATGGCCAAGGGTGGACTCTCCTGAACAGGCGCGCTGTTCAGCTCCCCCATCACAGACTGAGCTGACAGAGAAAGCGGGCTGTGGCCGATACTGCCATTGGTATTGGGCATCTTTGTCAGACTGAACGGTAAAGAGTGAAATCTGTTCTCACTGGACAATGAGTTCACAGAAGGAGGCTGCAGTGGTGGTGAAGAATGGCTGAAGTCTGAAGATATCTCTGTAAGTGACTTTGCAGGGTCTTCTGCAACTGTAAAAAATTATTCCTAATTAGAGAAATTTATTCAGGAACATTAAATATGCCTTACATCTTTAAAAATTAATAGACAGATCTAGCCCAACTGCCCACTCGACCTCTCTACTAGGATTCTTGTAGGCACTGCAAACTCAGTATTTCCAAAACAGCATTCTTACTCTTCCACTCTTCCTCCAAATTTATCTACATCAGTAAATAACACCCAATTGTTCAAATCAAAAAATCTATTAGCAATTGGTATGATATAGGTTATATTCTTTAAGTCAAAATTCAGTACAAAAAGATAACAAAAGATGTAAGAAGCGTTTCTAAATAACTAATGGATCAAAGAGGAACTATAACTTTTAAAAATAAAGAAAAAAGAGAAAGAGAAGGACACAGGGAAAAGAAAGAAAGAACACTTGTAGAACACACCTAAATTAATACTTATACAGGAAATTTATAGACTTAATAGTCTATTTTAGAAAAAAAAAAGCTAAATATGAACTGAGCATAAACTTAAGAATTTTGAAGAACAGAATAACCTCCCCAAAAGTAGAAAAGAATAAAGAACAGAAAGAGAAAACAAATATAGGATAAAGAAACTTAAAGCCCAAAGAAACAATAAACAGAATATATTTAAGAGAAAAAAATAAACAGTAAAGAGAACCAAAAGCTATTTCCTTAAAATGACTAATACAGCTGACAGATGAGTGAGGAAAGAATGAACTACTTACTGGTGTTGAGATAATCAGTTTTCCATATGTTTAAAAATATTAAACTGGAATCCTACTCATATTCTGCACAAAAATCAGTTCCAAGTGGCTTAAAAGCAAAAGCGGCAGGAAAAACTATAAACTTTTAGAAGGCAATATGGAAGAATGTTCTTTATGACTCCAGGGTAGAAATTTCTTAAACATAAGCATACAAACCATAAATGAAAAAAGATTGATAAATATCACCACATTAAAATCAAGAACTACTTGTTTATTAAAAGGTATCATAGCAAGAGTGAAATCTGAGCCACAAACTAGAAGAAAATATTTGCAATCCATATAGCTCACAAAGGATGCAAACTTGGAAAAGGTCTATAAATCAATAAGAAAAAGACAAAAAACTGGAAAAAAAAACAGACAAACGACTTGAAAAGGCAATTCACAGAAGAAACCCAAATCACCAACAAATCAATGAAGGGATTCTTGCGCTCATTAGCAAATAAATATATAAATGAAAGCCAAAACTAACATGAGACATCATTTGAAAAGTTAAAGGTCCAAGAACATTAACTGTTGGTAAGGATGAGGAGCAACTGATACCCTCATGCAGTGCTGATGAGAAAGTGCCGTAGACTGCACATTTGGGCCCCCACAACTCATACGTGGAGATCGAATTCCCAGTGAGAAGGTATCTGCAGGTGAGGCCTTTGGGGGGTGATTATGTCATAAAGGCGAAGCCCTCGTGAATGGGATTAGTGCCCTTATAAAAGGAGTCCCAGAGAACTCCCTTGTCCCTTCCACTGTGTGACAACACAGCAAAAAGACAGCCATCTATTAACCAGGAAGGGAGTCCTCACCAGACACCAAATCTGCAGGCACCTTGATCTTGGACTTCCCAACTTCCCAGAGAGAAGTTTTCTCAACCGTGAAAAATAAGTTTCTGCTGTTTACCAGCCCCCCAGTCTATGGTATTCTGCTACAGTAGCCCAAATGGACTAAGACAGTGTGAAAACCGGTATAACTACTTTGGGAAACAGTTTGACTTTATTTAATAAAGGAAAGATGCCCATATCCTATGACCTAGTAATATCACTCCGAGTTATATACCCTAGACATGTATAAGACTGTTAATAGTAGAGATGTTAATAATACCAGGAAAATAAAATAAAAACAATTCAAATGGCCATCAATAATCAAGTGGATAATTGTGGTATATTCACATCAT
Organism: Propithecus coquereli; assembly: GCF_000956105.1. NCBI lineage: Eukaryota > Metazoa > Chordata > Mammalia > Primates > Indriidae > Propithecus > Propithecus coquereli. The sequence goes on from NW_012142746.1 coordinate 2,498,524, forward strand.
AGAATACTATACAGCAATAAAAATGAATAAATTACTATCATGTACTGCAACCTAGATGAATCTTATGAACATAATGTTGAGGGGGAATTATACCACAATTATACGATCTGATTCCTTGTACATAAAGCCCAAAAAATAAAGAACTAAGAGTATACTGTTTAGATATGCAAACTTAAGTGATAAAATTATAATGAAAAGCAAAATAATGATAAAACATTACACTAAAGATGATGGTAGCTCAAAGGAGACAATGAAGATAATGGGACTAGGAAGAGGCACACAGGGAGTTTCAAAGGTAATGATAATGGTCTTTTTCTTAAAATGAGTAATGACGACATGAGTGCTCATTGTTACTTTATGTCTATAGTTCTTTACACCTTATCCATTTAAGATTCTTCAGTAATAACATTTAATCTAAAATATTCTTTTAATTATTCTTTTCTTTCCCAAACCCTCAACCCCTCAGGCCCACCACCTGAATCCATAAGCAACTTCTGTTTGTTCTATCTGAAACTCACCCATTTCTCTTAACCCCTACCAGCATCTCTTTAATCCAAGCCATCATCACCTTTCTCCCTGTAACCAGCCTCTTACCTCTGTCTCCATTCTTGCCCCTCTCCAATCTGTTCATCATGCAACTAGTAAAATCTTTTTAAAATATAAAGATCTTAGGTGATCGTTATCATTCCCTATTTCAAAACCTTCTAATGGCTCTCCAGTATTCTTAAAATAAGTACTAAATTTCTTACCTAGACCTACAAGGTCCTGGACGATCTTGCTCCCACGTAGCTCTCCAAACTCATTTCACACACCTCCTTCCCTTTCCTACTACGCTGCCGCCACCCTGGCCTACTTCCTATTTCTCAAATGCGCTTTCGTGCTCAGGGCCTTTGCCCTTACTATTTCCTCTGCCTCGATTGCTCTCTCCAGGCTCCTTCCCTGCAAGTTCATTCTCATCATCCAGGTCTCAACCCAAATACCCTTTCCTCAAAGAGTCTTTTCCAAACCACCCTGTGGTAGGCAGCTTCTGGTTGCTACCACCCTCTTCGCTTCCTTCATTGCGCATGTCACAAGCGACTTCACCTTGTCTGTCTGAACATCTCTCTACCATATACTATAAAACTAGAATGTAAGCTTCACAAGAAAAGCAATTTTGGTTAGTCTTTTCCATGGCTGAATCCACAGCACTTGGTATAGCCACTAACATATACACATACACACACACAAAAAAAAAAAACTTGTAAAATATTTGTTTTTTAAAAAAAAAGTGAATAAATGAATCAAAGATGCTAAAAAAGCTATTGGAAGGCTTCAGATACGTACACTGAAACAAGGAGACAAGGTGCATAAAAAAAAAACTTGTAAAATATTTGTTTTTTAAAAAAAAAGTGAATAAATGAATCAAATATTGTAGAGAAAAGTTTTTTAAATGTATAAGTGAAATTAACCATAAAAATAATGTTCTTTTACCACTAAATTACTTCTATTTTCTAACTTAAGGATGCAGCCCTACTCCACACAAATGTCACTGCTTTATACATTCCATGTACGTCTTTTAGGACCCATATCCCTTCCTGAAATTATTATATAACATTAGACCAGAGTCTAGTAGAATCAAGAAGTTAGGAATATTCTACTACAATACAGAATCTGTAGTAAGAATAATAAAGATAAAATCATAGCATAAACTTGAAGAACGGATGTTACCTAGATTACTAAAAAACCTGTAGTTTTACTAGATTCCTTTCCTTAGGAAGAATGAAGGCATGGAGAAGATAAAATCAAAGATTGCTCACTCAAGCTACTTCCCACATGATACTACTCCAACTCACGTAACAGCAGATTTTTACTGTTATATTGGTGGGTAAGTATCTAACCCCAACTCACGTAGTAGCAGATTTTTATTGTTAGATTGATGGATGTGTTTTAGCCTATAACTGAATCCTTATGATAGCTTAAAAGTCATTATAGGCCAGGCGCGGTGGCTCACGCCTGTAATCCTAGCTCTCTGGGAGGCCGAGGCAGGCGGATTGTTTGAGCTCAGGAGTTCGAAACCAGCCTGAGCAAGAGCGAGACCCCGTCTCTACTAAAAATAGAAAGAAATTAATTGGACAACTAAAAATATATATAGAAAAAATTAGCTGGGCATGGTGGCGCATGCCTGTAGTCCCAGCTACCCGGGAGGCTGAGGCAGGAGGATCGCTTGAGCCCAGGAGTTTCAGATTGCTGTGAGCTAGGCTGACGCCACGGCACTCTAGCCGGGGCAACATAGTGAGACTCTGTCTCAAAAAAAAAAAAAAAAAGTCATTATAGAGTTCTACAGTACTCTTAAATTCTTATTTTCATTTAGTTTGTACACAATTACTAAATCTACTATATGCCAAGCCCTATGCTAAGCACTAGGAATTCACAGTCCAGCAAAAGAGACAGCCAAGAATACAGAACAGTTATGATTACACTTAACCTAACCTAGAAGAAGTGGGAAAAGAAAGGAAAGGCTTTCTAGATAAACTAAAAAGCTGAGATTTAAGAAATGGATAGAAGTAAACCAGACTACAAAGCTGGAGGAAGAGGAAGAAGGATTTCCAAGCAGCAGGAGCAACATGCACAGAAAGAGAAAGCACGGCATGTCCCAAGAATGGCCCCAGTCCAGTATGGCTGGTGCAGGGGAAATGACAGAGATGAGTAAGAGGTCACACCATCAGGAGTTCAACATGCCAAAGTAAGGAATTTGGATTTCTATCTTCAAGGGTTAGGGAAACATTAATAGGTACTAAGCAAAGGAGAGACTTGAACAGAGAGCTACAAAAAACTCACTTAGATAGGAATATGAAGAAAAACACAGTGTGGCAAGTAAAAGTGTGAGCACCGGTATCAAACAGATCTGGGTTGGAATACTGACTCCACGACTGCTAGCCGTGTGACCTCGTACAAGCGATTCCACCACTGTAACAAAGAAGTATGTAAAAATATCTGTCTACCTCATAAAGTTATGAGGATAAGGTAAAATAAGGTATATAAAGTGCTTAGCAAGTGTACAGAGTGGTCACTAAGAGGCGGCTGCAGTGATGACAATGATGATTAAGAAGATGACCGTGGTTATTACTGTTCTGAATAAATTCGAAAGGAACAAGACTGACTGAGACAGGGAAACCAGTCAGAAGCCACCATATTAATCCAGACAGGAACGGGGATCTGAACTAAGGCCATGGGTGCAGAAGTGAAGACAAAGGGAAAGAGTCCAGTGATACTAAAGAGGAGGAAATCCAGACAACTTGGTGACAACAGGATGTGACCAATGAGAGAGAAAGAGAGAGAGAGAGAGAGAGAGAGAGAGAGAGAGAGAGAGAGAGGGAGAGAGAGAGAACGTGCATGATGAAGCCCAAACTTCTATTTTAACAGCTGGATTCACAGATCCATTTCCTCCTCTCCACACCCTCAGCACACTCCTATCTGTCCTCTGACAAAATTCCTCCACAAAAACAGAACTCACTAAGGTTATCAGTGACTTCCAGGTGGCTAAATCTGACGGGCACTGTGTGGTCATCATCCGACCTCCCTCTCAAGCGCGTTCAGTACTACTATCCACTTGATCCTTGGCTTCCTGGTCTTCCCCACACCTCTCTGGTCACTTTCTCTCTGACTCCTTTAACAACTTACCTTCCTCCCACCCCAGCCATTAAGTTCCTCGGGTTCAGTCTTAACCCACACCCTCCATCCTTACTCCATCCTTAGGCAATATTATTCACAGGATTTTAATCACCACGAAAGTGAAGCCAACCTACACATTTATTTCTCCAGCTCTTATTTCTCTTCTAAGCTTCAGACCTGTACATGAACTGCCTATTTGACAAATTGCCTCTAGGAATTTTAAAAAGCCCATTCAACTCAACATTTTCCAAGTCAAATCCATCTTCCTCCACCACCATCTAAGTAGGCAAGCCAGAAAACCAGAAGTCACCACTGATCTCTCTTTCTTCCTTAACTCTCACTTCCAGTCTATCTGTAAGGTCTGTCAATGCACTTCCTAAATATCTCTTATATCCATTCACTTCTCTCTATCTCTTCCCCAAGTCTAGTCCCAGCTACTGTAATCTATTTCTGGGCCCTGAAACAGCCTCCAGTGGTGACCTTGCATTCACTCAGTCCCTACTTCAACCCATTATCTGCTCTGCAGTGAGAATGATCTTTCCAAGAGGCAAACTTGGTCACGCCACCCCTTGCTAAAAATCCATCGGTGGCTCCCATTTCCCTTTTAATAGGGCAACTAGGCTCCACAGGGGCTGGCCCTGTCTGCTTTCCCATTCTCATCACATAAAATGTTATGCCTCTCTCTGTTCTGGTCCTTGGCAACACCAAGTTCCATTCTTCCCTTTACATATGCTATTCCCTCTGCCTAAAAAGCTCTTCTGCCCCCTCTCACTTTGTTACCTACCACTCCTCTGGTAACCCTAAGTGCGTGTCACTTCCCAGGGAAACACCCTGAGCCCCTGAATAAAATCCTCTCTAGCATGTTCTCAGAGCTTCATGTCCCTTCACTGCACCCATCACCAAGGAAATGCTACATCCGACTCTGCGACTGTTTAATTTCTAGCTTAACAACTTGACTATAAACTCAAAAAGGGCAAGGACCATGTCTATTTCTTCTCACCATTGTTATCTCGGTGCCTAAAAGAATGCCTGGCACATAGTAGGCACTCAATAAATATCTGTTGAACAGATGAATAAAAAAAGAGAATATACTAGAAGAAAATGATGTCCCAGAACGAAAGGAAAATAGTTTTTAAAAGGGGGGTGCCTTAAAAAGGGCAGGAAAGACCCAGACAGAAAAGTCCTCAAATTACTCAATTGATTCTGAAGATCTTTTGCCCTAAACAGATCAATTAAGGGAAGAGAATATGCTACTAATACATTTTCAAATGCTTTATTAATCTTAAAGCAGTACAGTTCAAATTATGTAAAATATTTCAGTTCACCAATATTATAAAAAATGATCTACCCATTCTGTTTCCAAAAATGACAAATACTGGTGAAAAAGCCACTTTTCTTTGATAAGTTAAAAGAAAGGATCATTTATAAAGATCATGAAAATTATAGATTACCTTCATCAATGTACCATGTATTTTTTGATTTGGATTGTTGTTGTGAGTCAACAGAAGACCCATTTAAGGTATAAAATAATTCAGATCTGTTTCTATTTCCAGGGTCTGAGGTAGATCCTATAGAACAAGAAAAGTTCCTTTTAAAAATAAAGTCAATATAGTATCAAATTTTTCAGTAAGATAAATTAATATGAATATGGTGTTAACAACTATTTACACAATCAACAGATATATACAAACACAATATATTTTATTATTGCCTTCACCTTTAAAAAGCTTCATAAACATTTTGGCAATGTTAAAAACATTCTTTGACCCAAAAGTCAATATCGGAGGGGAGTGGGAATAAGTTAAAAGAAAAGCTTGCTCATTTTTTTAAAAAAACGAACTGCTTTAAGAAATCATTCCATGTACTATAGCTTATTTCTAAATGTCAAAATTATCATTCCCCAACTTCACTTGATGAACTCATTGGTTCACAAATTTAAACTATTATTTTAAAACAGCTCATTTCAGAAGAAGGTACTCTTCAAATGCTATATACAAATCAATGCCCAAATTAAGTCCAAAAAGAGTTATGGTTTAAACATTTTGGAGTTGTTTGGTCATCAAATTCCTTGCTTCATTTCCTCATGTCTTTGAAAAAGTAAAGCACTGTTATGTCTTATATATCGGCTTTGTTAAATTTAAGAGTTAGTGAAGCTATGTCACAGCCATTTCAAGATGCTACCCCACGTTGGTATTAACTAGAGAACATGTCACAGTGAGGAGCAGTGGGGTCTCCAGAACCCACACAAAAGGTGATTTTTTTTTTTTACCTTTAAAGCAGGTGGCTCCACACTTACCTGCTGTAACCAAGATCTGCTACCACACAACACACCATGACTTGAGGAAATCTTTAGGCTATTTCCAGTTAAGTGAGAGTAGCAAGTTTGAGCTATCCTATATAGATTTATAGGTTAACATAAAAAATACTATTACCTATATATCCTGCAATTAGTCCTAAGTCTCCCAGGGCCCAATGTCACATAAAATAATTCTTAAAGTACAATTTCCTTTTAAATGAAACCAAATAGTTTTATTCACTAAATAATTGAGGAAAAACCACTCTTCTCCTAACCCACAAGTGAGTTAACAAAAATTCTTACGGCTTATTAAATGAGCTGTTTGGCTGGTAAAACTACCATCCCATAAATTTATGAAGTATGTGGAAGCTAATAAAAAAAACCTGTGAACTCCACACGTATTGTGAGGAAGCTTGTGGAAAAGAGACAAAAATTTCTGCTTAGCAATTTGGAATTTAATTTGTGCCACATCTAGTTAGCAAAACCACATAATTAATCTCTAGGATAGTTTCTCCTAGCTAATATTACCCACACATGATTATTTTATATAGTTGCAATTCTAAACTATATGTATGAATGTTACAAGTAGGGAGTTTTAAAAAGCAGCTGATTATGGACAAGCAAAACACACAGGTCCTCATGGGAAACTTTTCATCAGGTAAAAAAGGTTGGGAACTCTAGGCTTAAACAGCGATATTTATATAAAAGTTTTAGTTTAACTAAAAATATTTTAAAGGAGAAAGTCCACATATATGTTAAGGGATAATAGCTTATAATCTTTTTTAATGCCCTTGCAAGTCAGACACCATGGAAATTACTAAGGATTATATCCTATTAATCCATACCTGTAGCCTTTGGTTTATTATGACTGGATGAACCTTTGTCCCCAACACCTCTTGACATAAAGGCAAGTTTGGGAGGCCTCCTTTCCTGTGTCACGCTATCTGAAACAGTAAACATGCTTTTTTAAAGATAAAAGTAAATTCCTGTAGAGGAGAAACAATCAAGAAAACAATGACAATAATGGGGAAAAAAAAAAAAAAGAAAAACCTCCTTCCAAAAAGAAAGCAGAATTTTTATAGTTATACAAATTCTTTTTAAAAGCTATCAAAAGTACTGAAAGAGATGATACCATGCAGGTGAAAAATCAATACTACACTTCAAAATGTAATTTCTACAAAAAAATACACTTCCAAAATACAATTCAGCTAAATGCTTTAACCTCTTAAAAATTTAATTACTTGTAGTCACTTTTACTTGAACACTACAAAGGAAATCTTACTCATAACTTTTTTTCAGCATTTCCCAAATCAGAATGCCCGAAATACCCCTGCATATTATGAAGTGTTCCACACTCAAATATTTCTTGAGATAAGCAACGATAAACAACTTCTTTACTGTATGAAACTGAAAGCTTTACTATGCTAATGTGTATTCTGAATCTCTCAAGGAGGAATAAACTTATTTGATGACATTTTTTGTGCAACTCTACTTAGTATCTCAACTTAATATATTTCATGGAACACAGTTTGAAAAAAGTCTGGTTAGGAACATGTATCATGGTTAGGAATGTTCTGGTTAAGAATATGTATCTGTTTTTAAAAACATATATATGTTAAGAATAATACAGATAAGTATACAAACACTTATACAGGTAAACAGGAAAAACACAGAGAATTACACACAGATTAAAAATGCAGAAAGTCAAAGACATAAAACAATATATTTGAAGAAAACACTCAAAACTTCTTTTTGAAATAAAGGTGTAATAAATTTGGCAAGCTTGTTTTTGAAACAAAGACCACCCAATCTTAAAGCCCAATAATGTTCATAAGATACTCATAAATACTGATCGAGTAAACGTGGAAGAGTCAGTGTGGAAAGTTTTTCCTTTGAAAACTTCAACAACACATCTGTGGAGTCCAACATGACACTTAGGAGTCATACCTGATAAAGCTGTGTATCAGCAAAAACGGTATCACCCACAGTGGATTTTTGAGGACAGAAAGAAAGAAATAGGAGAATTTTTATATTTTAAATACAAAGAAAAGACCATTTTTTTAAAAAAAGGAAATCATACTGAATTAATTATATGGAAATGATGCCCGGTTACTTTTTCCATGGTTGGAAGAGGGAGGAATGTATTATTAAACTATATCTTAAACATCTCAGAACATGATCAAATAGAATATGAAAATATTCTTTTAATTCGAAAAGTATACTGATTAACTATGATTGTAACCAGGTGATATAGTAAAAGAAAGGCTATTTACTAAAAGTAAAAGAAAAACTATTTACTAAAACAGTAGTCCTGTCTTATTCACGCTTTCACTTTCCATGGTCTCAGTTACCCACAGTAAATCGCGGTCCAAAAATATTGAATGGAAAATTATAGGAATAAACAAGTCATAAGTTTTAAGTTGCATACTGTTCTGAGTAATGTGATGAAAGCTCACACCATTGGGCTCTGCCCCACCCAAGACATGAACTACCCCTTTGTCCAATGTCTGTCTACACTGCATACATTCCCCGCCTGTTAGTCACTTAGTAGCCAACTCAGTTATCAGATGAACTGTTGTGATATTACAGTGCTTGTGTTCAAGTCACCTTTATTTTACTTAATAGCCCCAAAGTGCGTGAGTAGTGATGCTGCCATATTGTTATAATTGTTCTATTTTGTTATTATTGTTGATCTCTTACTGTACCTACTTTATAAACTAAACTTTATTATAGGTATATACATATAGAAAAAAACAACATATATAGGATTTGGTTCTATCCACAGTTTCAGGCATCGAATAGGGGTCTTGGAAGTATCCCCTGCAGATAAAGGGGAACTACCATATTTTTACAATGTTACCATTCACATATCTTTAAATATCACCTGTGATAACTACTGCAGAAGGAAAATCTTCTTAATCACTGGGAAAAGTTCCCAAATTATAGTATATAAATTGACTAAAGAAAAATAATTCCCACTATTAACTGTAATTAACTGCATAAAACTCCTCTTAAAAAAAGATATTCACGTGCATACCATAATATACATACATTATACAATTGGTAGCCATTATAACAAATATGGCAAATGGTCTTCCCTTTGTTAGGCTATGAAGGCACCCTAGCAATACTGAAGGGCCAAACAGATGAGGCAGTGGTGACAGCTCTTCTGGTGATAGTTCTGCTGGTAAGCCCTTCTGGGGCAGGCTCCAAAGCTTAGAAACGTGAGCTGGAGGGCACTGGAGTAGGAAACTGTGGTAACCTTCTGCCAGAGACTGTCTGAGAGGCAGTCAAATGTCAACTTTGAGGACATTCCAACAGAATTCTAAGTAGATAAAGGGTCACATACCACATCTAACTTGCCCTCACCAATTATATACCAAATATTTCTTGTTACTTTATCACAACTATGTTCATCATCCAAAACTTCTTGAGTCATGAAGCAAAGCCTTCTAATTTAAGTGAATTTTAAGAGATTACAACTCAGGAAAAGGTAAATATGGGATAGTAAACAAGGTAAGGAATAAATTCAGTAGATAATTTTGTGAAACTAAAACAATCCTGATTAAAGATATGAAAGAGAGAGCAAGAAATATCCACCAAACAGCATGTACAAAAATGTACACACAGCAGCCCTATTCATAACAACCAAGATCTAGAAACAATCCGTTCCACAGAATGGATAAACAAATTGTGGTCTATTCATATGACGGAATACTATATAGCAATAAAAAGGAACAAACCTCACAACAACATGGACACTGTTTGAGCAAAAGAAACGAGATCAAAAGTCTCCATTATATACGTACAGCAAGACTGCATTCAAAATGATAAAAATTTGCCTTATGACAAGAAGAAAAAGAATGACAAAATTCATAGCTTATCTGTCAATCTTATTGATTTAATCAGAAAAAGAAAATCCCTTTGAGAATCTTGAGCTGGAAATCATAACAATAAACAAGTGAACAAGTTATTGTTCAAACCAAAACAAATGTCCATGAATTGGAATGGGAAGATGGAATAAACATACTTTTCCCTATTTCTCCTGCTAAGTACAACTAAAACCTCTGGAAATAATATATAAAACAAATATTAGAAGATTCTGAAAGGTGGAGAGGAGAAGGTGGACTTGCTAGGAACCTCAAGACCTAAGAAATAACACAGTGGATATTTCCCTGGGTTTTCTCCTTGCCTAAGTTCTTATCCCAGACTTAGAGCTGAAGAAGCCAACAACCCAGAATATCGATGGGCACAGACAAACGAAAGTCCCAACAAAAGTCTGAAGGACATCAGTTCTCCCTAAAGTTATATATGAGTTTAATGCAATTCCTATCAAAATCTCAACAAGATTTTGAGTATATATACACAGGATTATTCTAAAATAAATATGGAGAGGCAAAAGATCTAGAATAGCTAAAATAATTTTGGAAAAGAAGAATAAAGTAGGAAGGATATGTTTACTTGATTGCAAACTTACTATTAATATTTAGCTACAGTAATTGAGACTGTGGTATTGGCTGTGGGATAGACACACAGATCAATGGAACAGAATGGAGAACCAAGAAACAGACCCACACAATATGCCCAACTTATTTTTGACAAAAGTACAAAAGCAATTCAATAGAAGAAAGTCTTTTCAACAAATGGTGCTGGAGCAATTAGAATGCATAGGTTTAAAAAAAGAACATCTATTTAAGTCTCACATCTTATAAAAATTAACTCAAAATGGATCATGTACTTAAATGTAAAGATGTATAAGAGAGCGAGGATGTAAAGAAATCAGAACTTTCATACATTGCTGGTAACAATGTAAACAGTGCAGTCGCTTTGGAAAAGAGTCTACCAGTTCTATGAATAACTAATCATAGAGTTGCCACATGACCCAGCAATTCCACTCCTAGGCATATACCCAATAGAACCAAAAACATACGTCCACAGAAAAACTTGTACATGAATGTTCATGGCGGCATTTTTTACAATAGTCAAAAACTAGAAACAATCTAAATGCTCATCAACTGATGAACAGATAAACAAAACATGGTATATCCACTCACTGAAGTAATATTCAGCCATATACAGGACTGGAGTACTGATACATGCTAAAACATGGATGAACCTTGAAAAGATTATGCTTAAGTGAAGGAAGCCAGACACAAAGGGCCACATATTTTTTAATTCCATTAATATGAAATGTCCCGAATAGGCAAATCTATAGAGACAGAGAGCAGATTGCCAGGGGCTGAGGGTAGGAGGCTATGGGGAGTGACTGCTTAAAGGGTATAGGGTTCCCATTTGGGATGATCAAAAAGTTCTGAACTAGATAGCAATGATGGCTGCACATTACAAATGTACTTAGTATCACTGAATTATATACTTTAAAGGGGCAAACGTAATGGCATGTGAATTATATTTCAATTTTTAAAAGCTTAGGAGAAAATCTTCCATATCTAGAGCTAAATAAAAATTGTTAGACTTGATGCCAAAAGCATGATCCATAAAAGGAAAATTTTATAAGTTGGACTCCATAAAATCAAAATCTTTTGCTTGTGAAAGACCCTATTAAGAGGATGAAAAGACAAGCTAAAAACTAGGAGAAATCAGTGTGACACATTACATTAACAGAAAGAAGGACAAAAACCATATGATCATTTCAACTGATGATGAAAAGCATTCTATAAAATGATCATAAAAACTCTTAAAAAACTGAGTATAGAAGAAACTTACCTCAACACAATAAAAGCCATATATGACAGAACCACAGCTAGTATCACACTGAATGGGGAAAAAGTGAAAGCCTTTCCTCTAAGATCTGAAACAAGGCAAGGATGCCCACTTTCACCACTGTTATTCAACATAGTACTGGAAGTTCTAGCTAGAACGATCAGAGAAGAGAAAGAAATAAAGGGCATCCAATTGGAAAGGAAGATGTAAAATTATCCTTGTTTGAGGACAGTATGATCTTCTATCTAGAGAAACCTAAAGACTCCACAATAAAAAACTATTAGAACTGATACACAAATTCTGTAAAGTTGCAGGATACAAAAATCAACATACAAAAATCAGTATCATTTCTACATGTCAACACTAAGCAATCTGAAAAAGAAATCAAGAAAGTAATCCCATTTACAGTAGCTACAAATAAAATAAAATACTTAGGAATAAACTTAACTAAAGAAGTGAAAGATCTCTATAATGAAAACTATAAAACACTGATGAAAGAAATTAAAGGGGACACAAAAAAATGGAAAGATATTCCATGTTCATGGATTGGAAGACTCGATATTGTTAAAATGTCCCTACCACACAAAGCGATCTACAGATTCAGTACAATACCCACCAAAAAAACCAATGACATTCTTCACAGAAATAGAAAAAAATAATCCCAAAATTTATATGGAACCACAAAAACACCAGAATAGCCAAAGGTATCCTGAACAAAAAGAAAAAAACTGGAGGAATCACATTATCTGACTTCAAATTATACTACAGAGCTGTAGTAACCAAAACAGCATGGTATTGGCATAGAAACAGACACATACACCAATAGAACAGAACAGAGAACCCAGAAATAAATTCACACATCTATAGTGAACTTATCTTTGATGAAGTTGCCAAGAATATATATTGGGAAAAGAACAGTTTCTTCAATAAATGGTGCTGGGAAAACTGGACATCCATATGCAGAAGAATGAAATTAGATCTTTATCTCTCACCATATATAAAAATCAAATCAAAATGATGAAAGACTTAAACCTAAGATCAAAAGTATAAAACTAAAAGAAAACATTGGAAAAATGCTTCAGGATATTGGTCTGGGCAAGGACTTCTTGAGTAATACCCCCAAAGCACTGACAATCAAAGCAAAATTGGACAAATGAGATCACATCAAGCTAAAAAGCTTCTGCACAGCAAAGGAAACAATCAAAGTGAATAGACAACCCACAGAATGGGAGAAAATATTTTCAAACTACCCATCTGACAAGGGATTAATAACTAGAATACATAAGGAGCTTCAATAACTCAATATGAAAAAATCAAATAATCCAATTTAAAAATGGGCAAAGGATCTAAATAGACATTTCTCAAAAGAAGACATACAAATGGCTAACAGGTATATGCAAAAATGCTCAACATCATTAGTCATCAGAGAAATGCAAATCAAAACTACAATGAGATATTATCTCACTCCAGTTAAAATGGTTTTTATCAAAAAGATAGGCAATAACAAATGCTGGTGAGGATGTGGGGAAAGGGAAACCCTTATACACTGCTGGGGGAAATGTAATATATTACTAAATTAGTGCAGCTACTATGGAAAACAGTACGGAGGTTCCTCGAAAAAACTAAAAATACAACTACCATATGGCCGAGTAATCCCACTGCTAGGTATAAATCCAAAAGAAGGGAATTCAGTATATCAAAAAGATATCTGCACTCCCATGTATATATGTTTATTGCAGCACTATTCACAATAGCCAAGATTTGGAATCAACCTCAGTGTTCATCAACAGATGAATGGATAAAGAAATTGTGGTACATATACACAACAGAATATTATTAATATATAGCCATAAAAAAGAATGAAATCCTGCCATTTGCAACAACATGGATGGATTTGGAGAACATTATGTTAAGTGAAATGAGCCAAGCACAGAAAGACAAATCTCATATGTTCTCACTCATATGTGGGAGCTAAATATTAAAAACAAATAAATATTAAATATTAAAAATTGATCTCATGGAGACAAGAGTGTAGAATGATGGTTACCAAGGCTGGGAAGGGTAGCAGGGAGGAGGGGATAAAATGGAGATGGTTAATTGGTACAAAAATATAGTTAGATAGAATGAACAATATTTGATAGCATAATAAAGTAACTATAATCAATAATAAGTTAGGGTATACTTTAGGGTAACTAAAAAGTAGAATTGGAATGTTCCTAACACAAAGAAAGGATAAATGCCTGAGGTGATGGATACCCCAATTACCCTGATTTGATTAGTTCATACTGTATGCCTGTATCAAAACATCATATGTACCCTATAAATACATACAACTATTATGTACCCAATAATTAAAATTTTTAAAAATGTGAACATACAGTGACAGAAGATCAGTGTTCGCCTGAATTTGGGGGCGCAAAGGCAGAGGGAGGGATCCCAAAGGTCATATCCCAAAGGGAGTGATGGATATGTTCATTATCTTGATTGTGTAGACGGTCTCATAGGTGTACACATATGTCAAAACTTATCAAATTGTAAACTATGTGCAGTTTATTATGTGGCAAGTATATCTCAATAAAGCTATTAAAAATTTTAAGAAGAAGATATATGAAGCTGCTAAGATATGCAAACATTGAATAACACAAAATAAAAAAGGATCAAGGATACAAAAGGAAAGTAGGTAGCTGGGATCAGTGTTAGGAAAGTTCTCACTAGATACCTTTTTAAAATTCTGTGTAAATGAATATACTGCATAGTCTAAAAAAAATAGCATTATACTCCCAACCCCCACAACTAGAAAAGATGATCCAGGCTGAACTAGAAAAGCAGAAATTTATAATTTAGGGGTGGCACTAATTGATATGCTTCCTCACAACTTCAAGAACCTGACTATACTGTCAAATTAGATATGTTAACATTTTTAACCGTTTGAAATAGAATTGAAGAGAGGAAAAATTTTATAACATGTTTAAGATTCCTACATCTTTTACTCAAAGGTATCCTTTAGAAGCCAACTTTAACAAGCAATTGACTGGAAAGAATTCTTTCCTAATCTCACCAGCTGTTCAACTGTTTCAAAAAGAATCTTTTTTAAATGCTGGAAATATTAATTTTGTCCTACAAATGAAGGTAATTTGGCAAGAAAAAGAAAAAAAGGAACTAAAGGAGACACTTTGACTCTTTTTTTCCCCTCAAGAAAAGAGTGTTAATGATGACATGAAATACAGATGAAGACTCATTCAAATGAACTAAATTAATTTTCGTTTACACAACTTTAGTTTTAAAAGTCTATTTGCAAGCTTTATTTTGTTGGCAAATAAGCATAATTTATGTATTATGTTGTAAAAGCTGGTATCATTCTTAATTATCTCCTATTCAGGGTTTATGAAAATCAAGCTTTAAAAGAAAAAAAAATAGCATTTGTTTCCTCTCTCTTCACTGTTATGAGGCAGCAATAATGACAATAATGACTGCTGATCTACAACATCAAAATGTGTCTAACAAGTGACTCCTGAGACAGTCATGTACCTAATTTTTATTCTTTTAGTCCTATATCAATATTTAAATAAAATATAATTATAAATGTTTTTAAGATAAATACTCCTAATGAACAATTCCTTCTCAGGTTATACTCAATTCTATCACACAAAAACAGAAATGGTAGCTGTTCTCTTTTCCTTTCTTTTTAAGTGCTACTGCAGAACCCAAGATAATTTACATTTCAAACCAAATTGAGATGTGTAAAAAATATACAGAAGGAAATATAGCTCTAGAGTCTGGGGAAAAAAGCACTTCAAATATTTATTCTACAGCAGACTGGGAAAAACACAATCAATTATACATAACCCCACTTCATAGTTCAGGTATCTCTTTCTTTCTTAAATTATGATACTAAACTAATGATTTCCTTAGATGCCCAGCTTACTCGATATAATGAATTATATTCAGTTGTAAAATGTAAAATTCAAAGAAATGCAATTAAGGTAGGTAAAAAGAATGGTTACACTCAATCTAAAATGCCATAAGGTTTTGAGCTTTCAAAAGTACCCTTTGAAATTAAAAAGAGAAATTATAAGGGAAACCTGAAAACATAAAGGCATACCTCACAGATATTTCCAGATCGGTTCCAGACCGCCGCAATAAAGCAAGTATCACAATAAAGTGAGTCGTACAAATTTTGGGGCTTCCCAATGCATATAAAAGTTACATTTACACTATACCATAGTCCATTAAATGTGCAATACCATTATGTCTAAAAAAGGTATATATCTTAATTTAAAAATACTTTATCACTAAAAAATGCAAATAATTATCTGAATCTTCAGCAAGTCATAATCTTTTTCCTGGTGGAGGGTCTTGCCTCAACATTGATGGCCACTGACCGATGAGGATGGTGGTTGCTGAAGGTTGGGGTGGCTGTAGCAATTCTTAAAATAAGACAATTGGCTTTGTGTGGTGGTGACTCATGCCTGTAATCCTGGCATTTTGGGAGGATCGCTTGAAGCCAGGAGTTTGAGACCAGCCTGGGCAACAAGGAGACCCTCATCTTCACAAGAAATAAAAAAATTAGCCAGGCATGGTGGTGCGTGCCTATAGTCCCAGCTACTTGGGAGGCTGAGGCAGCAGGATCCCTTGAGTCCAGGAGTTTGAGGCTGCAGTGAGCTATGATGATGCCACTGTACTCTAGTCCAGGCAACAGAGTGAGACCCTGTCTCTAAATAAATAAATAAAAATAAGACAACAATGAAGTTTGCTGCATCAATTGACTCTTTCATAAAAGCTTTCTCTGTAGCATGCAATGTTGTTTATAACCACGTTCACAGCAATGTCACCAGGAGTAGATTCCATCTCGAGAAATCACTTTCTTTCCTCATCCATAAGAAGCAATCCTCATCTGCTCTCGTTTGATCATGAGATTGCAGCAATTCAGTCACATCTTCAGACTCTACTTCTAGGTCTAGTTCTCTTGCTATTTCTACCACATCTGCAGTTACTTTCTATATTGAAGTCTTGAACCCCTCAAAGTCATCCATGAGGGTGGATTTCTTCCAAACTCCTATTAATGTTGATATTTTGAATTCCTCCCCCATGAACCATGAATGTTCTTAATGGTATCTAGAATGGTGAGTCCTTTCCAGAAAGATTTCAATTCACTTTGCCCAGATCCATCAGAGGACTCACTATCTAGGGCAGCTATAGCCTTACAAAATGTATTTCTTAAATAACAAGGCTTGACAGTCACAATTACTCCTTGATCTACAGGCTGCAGAATGGATGTTGTGTTAGCAGGCATGCAAACAACATTCATCTCCTTTTACATCACGATCAGAGTTCTTGGGTGACGAGGTGCATTGTCAATGAGCAGTAATAATTTTGAAAGGAATCTTTCTTTCTGAGGGGTAAGTCTAAACAGTGGGCTTAAAATATTCAGCAAACCATGCTGTAAACAGATGTGCTGTTATCCAGGCTTTGTTCTTTCGTTTATAGAGTACAGGCAGAGTAGATTTAGCATAATTCTTAAGGGACCTATTATTTTCAGCATGATAAATGAGCACTGGCTTCAACTTAATGTCACCAGCTGCATTAATCCCTAACAAGAGAATCAGCTTGTCGTTTGAAGCTTTGAAGCCAGGCTTTGACTTCTCCTCTCTAGCTATATAAGTCTTAAAGGGTATCTGCTTCCAATAGAAGACTGTTTTGTCAACATGGACAATCTTTTGTTTAGTGTAGCCATCTTCATCAACGAACTTAGCTAGATATTCTGGATAACTTGCTTCAACTTCTACATCAAAATTTGCTGTTTCACATCACACTTTTATGTTATGAAGACAGCTTCCTCTTTAAATCTCATGAATCAACCTCTGCTACCTTGAAACTTTTCTTCTGCAGCTTCCTCCTCTCTCTCAGCCTTCACAGAATTAAAGAAAGTTAAGGCCTTCCTCTGGATTAGGATTTGGTTTAAGAGAATGTTGTAGCTGGTTTGATCTTCTATCCATACCACTGAAACTTTCTCCATTATCAGTGATAAGGCTGTTTCTCTTTCTTATAATTCGTGTGTTCATTGGAATAGTAGTCTTAATTCCCTTTAAGAACTTTTTCTTTTGCATTCACAACATGGCTAACTGCTGGAAGAGGCCTAGTTTTTGTCCTATGACAGCTTTCAACATGCCTTCCTCACTAAGCTTAATCATTTCTAGCTTTTGATTTAAAGTGAGATATGTGTAACTCTTTTTATCTCTTGAACATTTTTGTTTTTTTGTTTTCAATGGTAACAATATTCTCTTTTTTTTTTATTTCAGAGTATAAAAATACGGAACACTTTACGAATTTGCATGTCATACTGGTGCAGGGGCCATGCTCATCTTCTCTGTATCATTCCAATTTTAGTATACGTGCTGCCAAAGTGAGCACTCTCTTGAACATTTAGAGGCCACTGCAGGGTTATTAATTGGCCCAGTTTCAATATTGTTGTGTCTCAGGAAATAGGGAGGCCCGAGGAGAGGGAGAGACACAAGGGAAAATTTGGTCAGTGGAGCAATAGGCACACACACATTTACTAATTAAGTTTGCTATCTTATCTGGGTGCAGTTTATGGTCCCTCAGAATAATACAAAAGCAACATCAAAGATCACTGATCACACATCACCATAACAAATACAATAATAACGAAAAAGTTTGAAATATTGTGAGAACTACCAAAATGTGACACAGAGACATGAAGCGAGCATATACTGCTGGAAAAATGGCATTGATATACTCGCTTGATGCAAGGTTGCTACAAACCTTCAATTTGAAAAAAATGCAATATCTGCAAAGCACAATAAAGCAAAAGCAAAATAAAATGAGGTATGCCTGTATTTGATTTGCTGAAACAAGTAAAATTACATTTTCCATGTGATTTTGGAGAAATAACATTAGCACAGAATTGGTTACCCCTGCAAGAATACATAAATAATGAAAGAAAATTTATTTTACAAGGGATTCCCCTTAGCCATCCAGCACATTAATGTTATAAAATTATCATAACTCCCAGAATTTGCTTAAGAGGATGGATGTCTCACCCTCAGCTCTACTGATAATTTGGACCAGAAAATTCTTCGTTATGCAGGCTGCTTTGTGCACTGTAGGATGTTTAGCAACATCTCTGGCCTCTACCTACTGGATGCCAATAGCACCCCCACCTCAGATGTGACAATCAAAAATGTCTTCAGATACTGCCAAATGTCCCCTGGGGACAAAATCATCTCAGGTTGAGAACTACTGGCTTAGACCTAAAAAGGATCTTCTTATGAAAGTTTTATATTAATGCTAAAACAATTAAAAAGGAAAGAAAAAGAAAAGAAAGAAAAAAAACCTTAAAAGTTCAGTAGTTTTACAGTAAAAAAAAAATTTTCATATTTCAAACAATAAAAACTATAAAAATAAAATATAATCATAAATGCCACCACACATCCCCAGAGAAACGCTTCCTTTTTCTTGAATAAACGTCTCTAGATTCTAAGACACATATCTAAAAAGTTCCTACCAGACCATTTTTCCTATAGAAAATAGATATAAACTTTGACAAAATACAAAAATCAACTGTCAGCAGGCAATAAGGGGGAAAAACAAAAAAGACAAATTATGAGGAGACTCAAAATTTAGAAGAAGGGAATAGCAAAAAGATAATTTAAAATTGCTCAACATACAAAAAAAAAAACTCCATCCCATCTTCAAAAGAAAAAATTCCAACAGTGGATACCAATCTATAGAAAATTCAGATGTTGGAATTAGCAAACAAGAATTTTAGAGCAGCGGTAAAGGAAAATATGGTCACAGTGAAGAAAGGCAATCTCATCAGAGAAATAAAAACTATTTAAACAAACAAAAAAGTACTTAAAAATACAATATCTGAAAAAATAATTCATTTGGATGGGCTATACAACACAATGGGGCTAAAATAAGGAAAAGTCAGTAAAATTGAACATAGAACGATATAAATATCTGAAGAACAGAGAGAAAAATGTCTAAAAAAGTAACAGAGCCTCAATGACCTACAGGACAATATCAAAAATTCTAACATATATCCACTTTAAATCACAAAATGAGAGAAGACTGAATAGGACAGAAAAAGCATTTCCAGATACAATGGCTAAAATTTTTCCAACTTTGTTTAAAGATATAAATTTACAAATCTAATAAGTTTAGTAAATTTCCAGCATAATAACTATGAAGAAAAACATGCTAGGCACATCATAGTTAAACTACTGTAAACAGATTATAAAGAAAAAGTGTTCAATGCACCCAGAGAGAAACAACACATTACATAGAGGGGAACAATCATTCAAATTTCTGCCAACTTCCTATCAGAAACTATGGAAGCCAGAAGGTAGTAGAAAACCATCTTTAAAGCTGAAAGGAAAAATAACTGCCAACTCAGAATTCAATATACACTCAAAATATCCTTCCAATATGAAGGCAAAATAAAGGTATTTTCATATAAAAAATTAAGAGAAATTCATTTCTATTAATAGAAGACCTACACTTTAAGAAAGGCTAAAAGAAGTTCTTCAGGATGAAAGGAAATAACAGGTGGATGTTTTTATTAAAAAAAAAAGGATGACTATTTCAGCAAAAAACATAACATTGTCATATAGGTTTTTAAAGTACATAGATGTAATATACAATAATTAATAGCAAAGAATAGAGAAGAGGTAAAAAGACCTACGGTTGAAAAAGTTTCTACATTTTATATGAAGTGGTACGATACTAACCCTAATTAGACTGAAACATTAAAGATATATATTGTTATCCTTGGAAAAACTACTAGAAGCAACAGTACAATCAAATATAACTTAAAAGCCAAAAGATTAATTGCAGTATAATATTTTAAATTTTTCAAATATCCTACAAATAAGCCAAATGAGGAGTATAAGAGGAATGAAAAACACATGGACAAGGAGAAAACAATAAAATGAAAGTTCTAAATCCCATAATGCCGATAATTACATTAAACAACACAGTAATTGGAAGACAGAGATAATCAGAATTGATAAAAAATTATATGCTGTCTAAAAAATACCCAAGTGGGATAGAGAGGGGAAATAGAATGAGGAACATGGGGAAACATATCAGCACAAAAACACACACTGGGGGTAGGGCAGAAAAAGTAAGACACATAGAATAAATATAGATAGTAGAAAGATATACAAATATCAGTAATGATAAATATAAATAGATTTAAATCTTCATTTAAAATACAATCATTTTCAGACTAAGTTAAGAAAAAAAGAATGCCAGCTATATGCTATTATGAAACATACCTAAAAAACACAGATGATGAAAAAAAGGTATACCTGTAAAATCCTAACCAAAAAACAACCTATCATATCACACAAAACAGAATTTAAGGAAAAAAGAATTACTGGAGATGAAGATGGTCACTACATGATGATAAACAGTTCAAATCACCTGGAACATACAATTCCAAATTCTAGGTACCTAATAAATCTAAACTTGCATGCAACAAATAAGTTTCAAAATTAAAGCAAACATTTATGAAATTAAGATTAAATCCACCACCATACTGCAAAGTTTTAACATACCTCATTCAGCAACCGACAAATCTGGCAGTTAAAAAATCAGTAATCACATATAGAATTTGAACAGCGTAATAAATTAGCTTGACCTAAGCAACATATATAAAATTTGCATGCAATGCATGCAACAATTGGGAAAAACGCATTCTTTTGAAGTTCACATGGAAAATTCCTGAAAACTGAACGTTGTACAAGGCCATAAAGCTAGCCGCAACAAATTTCAAAGGATTGGTATCACATTCTCTGACCATATTGCAATTAAGTAAAAAATTAGTGATGATAAGAACAAAAAAAGTTAAAAACACGTTTTAAAATAGCTCATGAGTTAAGCAAAAAAATTATGAAGGAAATTAGAAAATACTTCAAATTTAATAATAACAAAATAACTATATATCAAATATTGTGGAATGCAACTAGGTGGGTATGTAGAGAAAATCTATGGCCTTAGATGCTTTTCATTAGAAAAAAGACTAAAAATTAATCAGCTAAGCATCTAAACTTAAGGAGTTAGAAAAAAATAGAACACCCAAAAAGTCAAAGGAAAAAGATATTTAGAAAACAGAAATTAATGAAATAGGAAACAAATATATCTAGAAAGGCTTAAGAAAGCCAAAAGTTGGTTCTTTCAAAAAATGAAAGTGAGAAACTTCTGGTAAGACTGATGAAGAAAATATAGAGGGTACAAATAATTAATATTTTGTATGAAAACAGGAACATAATGTTTAATCTCAGATACAGCTGAGAGTAAACAGAAAATAAGGGTATTTTATGAACAATGTTAGCCAAAAACTTTGAAAATATAAATTAAATGGATAAATTCATAAAAAAAAAACTTACAAAAGGCACTGAAAAAGAAATAGAAACATTAAAGGACATTTAATCAGTAGTTAAATATTTCCACAAACAGAAGCTTTACAAAATATTTGTGGAATAATAATTCTAATCTTGCATAAACTCTTTCAAAGAACAAAATAAAAGAAATTTTTCCCACGCACTTTATGAGGCAAGCATGACCCTGATTCCAAAACCAGATAAAGACAGCTAAGACGGAAAAATTATAGGCCAGTATCTCTTATGAACACAGATTTTTTAAAAAACATGCAAATACTAGCAAACTGTTCCAAGCCATGTATGAATCATGATGAAGTTAATTTATATCAGGAATGCAAGGTTGATTTACTATTAGAAAATTAGCAGATTAAAAGAAAAGAAACATAGGATTATGTAAATAAAGTTTGATAAAATTCAACATTTATGATAAAACTTTTAGAAAACTAGAAATAGCAGATAACTTCCTCTAACCTGATAAATGACAGCTACCACAATAAGATCATATGATAAATGTAATACTTAACAGTGAAATGTTGAAAGCATTCCCTTTAAGATCAGAAACAAGACCAAAATACCTACTATCACTACCTCTATTCAATATTGTATTTAGAGGTTCTAGTTAGGACAGTAAAAAACCAGTTTTTAAAAAATAAGAGATATAAGGATTAGAAAAAAGAGGCAAAACTATTATTATTTGCAAATAATAATGACCAATTACTAAAAAAGTAAACCATTGTGAATACGAGATTTTAACAAGAATGTTTATAACAAAATCAGCACACAAAAGTCAATTGAGATACCACTTCACTCCCACTAAGATGGCTAGAATCAAAAAGTCAGATAATAGCAAGTGTTGACAAGGACATGAAGAAATCAAAACCCCTATACATTGCTAGCAGGGATGTAAAATGGCATAACCACTTTGGAAAATAGTCTAGCAGTTCCACAAATGATTAAACGTGGAGTTATCAGACTACCTAGCAATTCCACTCCTAGATATACACCCAAGAGAAACTAAAGCGTATGTCTACACAAAAACTTGTACATGAATGTTTATAGCAGATTTATTCATTTTAGCCAAAAGGTGAAAACAACTCAAATGTCTATCAGCTGATGAATAAACAGAATGTGGCATATCCATACAATGGAATATTATTTAAGTATAGAAAGAAATGTAGTACTGATACATGCTACAACATGGATGAAACTTGAAAAAACATTATGTTAAGTGAAAAAAGTCAATCACAAAAGATCCCATATAATGTGAATCCATTTAAATGACAAGTCCAGAAAAGGCAAACAGAGAGACAGAAAGTAGATTAGCAATTTCTTAGGACTAATGAGGATGAAGGGTTAGGGGAGTGATAGCTAAAGCGTACAGGGTTTCTTTTTGAGATGATGAAAACGTTCTAATGTTATATCGATAATTACACGTATCTGTAAATATACTAAAATACACTAAATTGTACACTCTAAACGAGTGAATTGTAAAATAGGTGACTTAGATCTCAATAAAGTGTTTTTCTTAAAAAAAAAAAGTCAACTCTATTTCTGCACATCAGCAAAATACTATTAGAAAATATATTTTACTTTATAATGTACCAAAATGTAATCAAGCTCTTCATGGAGAAAATTATAAAATTTTACTAAAAGGAGATTAAATAAATAAAAGGATATACAATGTTCATGTATTAGAAGTCTTAATAAAAATGTCAATTCTCCTCAAATTGTTCCACAGATTAACTGTAATTCCAATCAAAATCCTAAAACCTCCTGTAATTTTAGGCTGGAGGGAGGGAGGAATAGGGAGTTATTTCTTAAGTATAGAGTTTCTGTGTGGGATGATAAAAAAGGTCTGGAAATAGACAGTGGTGATGGCTGCACAACATTGTAAATCTCCTGTAATATTTGAGAAGCTGATGGTTAAAACTTATAATGAAGACCAAGGGCCAACAATAGCCAACACACTCATTAAGATAAGAACTAAAGGAAATGTATTCTCACAGCTATCAAGACTTCTAAAGCTATGGATAGGCCTCAGTGTAGGGAAAGAATAGAGCCCAGTAAAAGATCCATACCAACCTATCAGGAAACGTGATTTATAAACAGCAAGCATGGCTGATCAAATTAGGTACCTATACCCCTATCTCATATCTTGCACAAAATCAAATCTGGGTGGATAATACACTTAAATAGAAAACAACTATTTAGAAGACAATGTAGAGCAATTAGAAGATTAGAAAATTGGAAGAGTAATGAGAAGGAACTAGTGTTACTAATATTACAACATAGTATAAAGAATCCTTAAAAACAATGTAATAGTGAAGCATGGGTAGACAGAATAAAAAGTCCAGAAACATACCAAAGTACATACAGGAATTTAGTATGGTAAAAGTCGCATCTCAAAAGTAGAGAAAAGATAGACTTTTCAGTAAATGATATTGGTACAACTAAATTGGATATATATTTCACATCATAAACCACACAAAATAAAAGTGGATCAAAGACATATACATAAAAACTAAAACAACAAGAGTATAGAAGAAAACAGGGGAAAATTCCTTTATAATCTTAGAGTGACTCAAAATCCTGAAGCTATTAAATCAAAACTGATAAATTCAATTGAATAATTTAAGAAATCTTTCATGGCAAATAACATCAAAAGCAAAGTCAAAATATATTATACTAAGTGAAATACACCAGATATAAAGGACAAAAACTGTATGATTCCACTAGTGTGAGATACCTAGAGTAGGCAAATTCATAAAGAACAGAGGTTACCACAGTCTGCAAGGAGGGGAAACAGGGAGTTATTTCTTAATGAGTATAGAGTTTCTGTTTGGGATGATGAAAAAGGTCTGGAAATAGCAGTGATGGCTGCACAACATTGTAAACGTACTTAATGCCATTCGGTTGTACACTTAAAAATGGTTAAAATGGTAAATCTTGTTATGTATATTTTACCACAATAAATATAAATGAGGGTGACCAAATAAACAAACAATAAAAAAAGAAGACAAATGACAAATGGGAGTGGAGGTGTGGGTAACATTTACACCTCACATCACAAAAGAGTTTACCTCCCTAATACATAAAGAAGAAAAAGTTGAGGAAAAAAGACCAATAACCTAACCCAATTTAAAAATAAACAACAGATGTGAATGAACAGCTCATAGAAACAGAAACTGCCCCCCATCATATGAAAAGATATTCAACATCACTCATCAGAGAAATGAAAACTAAAACTGTACCGAAATAACTTTTTCACCAGATTGGGGGAAAAAATTAAGAACATACTTTCTTGGGAAAGCTGTAAGAAAAATTACCCTTTTACACTGCTGGTAGGAATACAAATTGTTATATCCACTACTGAAGACAATGAGCAACATCTAGAACAATACGAATGCATGCACCCTTTCATCAAACAACCTCACTTCTAGGAATCTATCCTACAGACACGCTAGCACATGTGGGAAACTTATATGTACAAGTTATTGCAGCATTGTGTCAAATGGTAAAAGGTCAGAAACAACCCAAACATCCATCAACAGGAAACTGGTTAAATAAATTATGGATTTTTTTCCATACAATGGAAAATTACATGCTGTAAAAAACAAGAACCTCTCTATTGGGATGTACAAAGAGCTCGAAGATACAAAGTTAAGAGCATAAAGCAAAAAGCAGAATAGTGTATATAATATGTTTTTGTACTGAAAGGGAAGGAGAAATAAGAATATATATTTATATTGTATAAACAAACACTGCAAAGATATATAAGAAACTAATAAAAACTGTTACCAGTAGGAAGCAAGGGATGGAGTGAGCAGACAATTGCAGTGGAGGCGATAAAAATGGAAACAAAGTATTTTACTGTACTTTTTTCTATTTTAACTTGAGATATGGGAATGGATTTCTTATTAAAATTGTCTTAACTTGATAGGGGTTTCTAATTCAAGGGTATATGTATTAGTCACAACTCAAATAATATGATGTACATTTCATTACATGTATGACTTTTATCTCAAATGAAAAAAGAAAACCCTAAATACTTATCTCTAGGTAACTGCAAGCATGCTGAAGTATTTAGGAGGAAGTGTACTTAATCCATAACGCATACAGAACACAAGACGGACTACTAGTGAACAGAGAAATGGAGAGATATATGACAAAGCGACTACAGTGAAAGGTTCTAGAAGATACCCATAGGGATGCTCAACATAAAATTCTCTCATCTGTATATTCGAAATTTCACAATAAAATATTTTTTAAGTTTTTATTAAAATTTTAAAAATAGAGAACTCATGAATCAATAGACAACTTAGAAAAAAAAATAGGCAAAATACAAACAGGTGTTTAATAGAAGACACCAATGTTCCATAAACACATGAAAAGCTGCTCAACCCTACTTGTAGTCAGGGAACTACAAATTTCAAAACCACCTTGAGATACCATTACTCAGCTGTCAAGACTGGCAAAAATTTTAATCAGCACCAAGTGTTGAAGAGGAGGTGGAAATAACCCAAAACACCAATGTCCATTAACATTAGAATGGGTCACTAAATCGTGAGATAGTCACTCAGTGAAATATACCATGAAGCAGTGAGGGTGAATGAACTAATAATACCCCCACCCACAGAAAAGAATCTCAAAATACATTTTAAGTAAATGATGCAGTAATTTAAAAAGTCAGTATGATTCCAATTATATTAAGTTCAAAAACAGGCTAAACAATTTAGGCATAGAGATATGATAAAACTATAAAGAAAAGCAAGGAAATAATTAACGAAAAAAAAAAAAAAAAACAGGCCAGGCGCGGTGGCTCACGCCTGTAATCCTAGCTCTCTGGGAGGCCGAGGCGGACGGATTGTTTGAGCTCAGGAGTTCGAGACCAGCCTGAGCAAGAGCGAGACCCCGTCTCTACTAAAAATAGAAAGAAATTAATTAAAAAATTAGCCGGGCATGGTGGCGCATGCCTGTAGTCCCAGCTACTCGGGAGGCTGAGGCAGAAGGATCACTTGAGCCCAGGAGTTTGAGGTTGCTGTGAGCTAGGATGACGCCACGGCATTCTAGCCCGGGCAAAAGAGTGAGACTCTGTCTCAAAAAAGAAAAAAAAAACAGAATAGCGCTTATCCCTTGGAGGAGATTGCAATTATAATGAAGAAAAGGTACACAAGTGGTTTCTAAGGTATTTATAATGTTCTATTTCTTAACCTGGATGCTAAGGTACATGAGTGTTCATTATTATTAATATGTTTCTATACACTCTTTTGTGAATATATTTCACAATAAAGTTTCTTAAATATGAAAAATGTCAGCACTATTATTATCCATTTTTAAGGATTAAAGAAGCATTCTTATCATTAATGTAAACATTCAAATGAAATTGTTTAATAGATATCTCAATCTTAACATGATCGAAACCAAAATCCTGATTTCCAGCCACTGTTCCCTCATCCTCCTCCCCCCCAAACACACACATGTTCTTCCTGTTATCTTTCCCCCCTCAGTAAACGGCCTCTACAGCCTTCCGGTTGCTCAGTCCAAACCCTGAAGCCATCCATGCTTCCTCTCTCTCTCTCACTCGAACCCCACACCCAAACCACCGGCAAATCTTATTAGCGCTCTTTCAATCCGTTCACTTCTCACCTACTTCTTCGTACCACCCCAATCCAAGGCACCATCGTGTCTCACGTGGGTAAGTGCAACAGTCTCCTTCCCGGTCTCTGTTTCTGTCCTCTGTCTACTTTATTCTTAACAGGCAGCCAGAATGATCGTTTTAAAATGTAAATTAGGGCAAGTTGTCCTTTGTTCAAAACCCACCTGTAGCTCCCTGCTTCTCTCACAGTGAAAGCTAAGAATCCACACGAGGGCCCACCTAGCACTACCTGTTCCAGCTCCTGCTGCTCCTATCACTCTCTCCCTCACCGTGAACTCCTGACACTGCTCAAACTGGCCAAGCTGGCTGCGGCCCTGGGCCCTCCCTTGGAATCCATGTGCTCACTTCCAAACTTCCTTCAAGTCAAAAGCTCAAATGTCACATTAGAGAGGTTCACTGGAACTACCCTACATGAAATTGAAAAATCCCATCCCACAACCCAGCGCTCCCTCCCTCACCTTGTTTATCATTCTCCATCTTAGCACCATCTAATTGACCATATATTTTATTTATTTACTGTCTTTCTCCACTCACTAGGATGAAAGCGTCACATGGCAAGAATTTTTACCGGTTTTGCTTCCTACTATATCCTCAACATCTGAAAGAAGCCTAAGTAAGGGGCTTAATAATATCTGAATTAAGGAATAACCTTTATAAAACTTTTTTAAACAATAAGCATTTATTATAATAATAAAAAGAATTTCAATTCATAAAATGATAAATTGTATTATCTCCATAAATAGACACAAAAGAATAAATTAAACATCACTAAATAAAATATCAAGCACATGTTAACTTTTCCCTGAATGTAAACCATTTGTTTCCAAAAGGAAGCAAAAAAATAGCAGGAATCTAATTTGCAATAAATTAAAAACTGATTTTTAAAGAAATCAAGAAAAGCAAAATATGTCACACTTTTACAAAGCAAAATTGAAATAAAGCTATTGTTTGAATCCTATACCTCTCCAACTAAATTAATGTACTCTTGCTATAAAGCTAACAGCAAAAGTAGAAAGCATGCCCTAACTCCTAAAAACAAGCATTTATTACTTGCCACACCACCAACAGGGAAACAGGAAAGGCAAACAGTGCAGACTAGAAGGAACACTAGGTTAGCCCCTTCATTCTTATAAAAAAAGAAACTGAGGAACTGAAATAACCTGTGGGAAACTTACGGAAAAAAAAAAAAAAACCAACTCTATATCGAATTTAGCAATAATGGAAAAATACTAGAAGCAAAAAAATAATTTACTTTGCCTATTCAATTGTGATATTGCTATAGCAAAATTCAGCTTTTATAGAACCAGAGACAAAATATATCTCCATGGAAACAATATTCCCAAGCATACATGTGAGACTGAGAAGTACGGTTTTCTATGCAGGTCTTCACATCCTAAATATACATACAGGATTTGGGGTAGGGAGGTACTGAGAAGAGCACAGCTTTGTAATCAAGTCTGGATTTGAATTCTGGCTCTATAAGAATTCACTTTTAGGCAATTTTTGTCCTATCTGAACCCCAGTTTTTTAATCAGCAAAATGGGGATCATTAAAACCTACAAGTTTGTCAAGAATGTAAAAAAGTATAAGTCACCTAATTCAGGCCTGGTACATCCCTGGCTACAGTCTACCTGTAGGCCTTCTGACATTTTAATGACAGTTACATAATGCTCAGTAAGAATCACCATCTTCTGATTGCCTCTGTTAGCTTTATAGCACTAGCCTAAGACTGAGAATTCTACTAACAGCAGAGGGATGGAACTGTTGATGTTGCTATCAATAGGAACTTGTCAATTACCTGACAGCAGCCATTAGGTGCTACTTGTTGGAGGCAAAATAAAAGATTGTAAAATTGACTAGAGTCATGACCCCTGATCAATTATACCTTCTCAAAACTAGAAAAGATCTAGTAGGTGATTCAGCAAGAATCATTTCCACAGTAGATTAGATGACCAGTTTCTGCTTGAAGGATTCTAGTTTAAACCAAACTCTCACTCAAACAAGTAGAAGGTTATTACATTCTCTGACCCTTCTAATTATCAGAAAAGGCTTTTTTTCCCCCTTAAATGGATAGACGATGAAAAAGTGAATGATAATGTATAAATGCCACCCTACACTCACATACCTCTGGAAATAAAAATCTTCACTGTTTTCATTTGGGAGTAAGAAATGATATTCTCTTTAACAATTCCATAATAAAAAAGTTCCAAAAATGCATCTTGAAACGTATATTTACATCTTCATAATAAAACACACCTTAGAAAGTCTGCCTTATACATATATAAAACATAAAGAAAACATACCTGGGATAATATCATTGATATGCAATAGAATTGTATTTTCAACACTTGCAAAACTACAAAGCTGTACTCCATCAAATTTTCCATCCCAGTTGCCAATAGGGTTATCCTAGAAATTAAATAACAGAATAAACTTTAAAACTCCCCCCTAATAAAATGTAAATATGAAAGTCTGTATTTTCCATAAGAGAATCCTCCAAAATGTTTTACACTGAAAAATTTTAACTAGTTTGCCTAAAAGAAAGAAAGAAAATATTAGGAATAATTGTCATAGTAATAAGGCTTTGTTTTTTTGTTCATTTGTTTTTGGAAAAATGAGATCCAAGAATAACCAAGTTACAGTAACCCACAAATGAGCAAGGAATCAAGTGTTCTTCATACTTTACCAGACAATAAATACTAGTCTATGTAATAACACCCATATGAGGTTTAAAGAGACATCATTTTGCATAGGAAGGTTTATTAATAATACATTATTTCACCCAGAAACCTGCCTCTAATTAGCCCTACCTTGCTCTGATCACTCCTTCTTATTCCCCGAGCACTTAGTCAATTTAAACTTCTGTAGGCCTTTCTGTACATAGAAAGTCTGCTTTTTAATTGCTCTTTTCTTATTTTATGGGTATGCAAGAATTTCCTCCAAAGTGGAGATGTTTCTATTTAATTATTTTATATTCCAATGTAGCAACAATTAGTACGGTGCTGTTCATGGAGCTAGATTAATAGATGGGCCAGTCAAGCAACTGCCCTGAGCACCAATGTATTATGGTATGCTAAAATGTCCCGGGAAATAGAAGGAGATGGAGAAAAATGTATTTGTTAGAACTTTCCTCTCAAGGGGCATACTAAAAGTGTTTGGAACGAATGCTTGCACAAAACAACTGGCGGATGGGCAGAGGAGGGAAAGAGGCCACAGGGCAAACCTCTTGGCAGCTTGACCCAGGTAAACAAGATGACCCCTAGACCACCCTCTGAAATGGGTAAGGCCGAAACAGCTTTTGCCACGTTTGGGGCCGAGCCAAATAACCTAAAGCAAAGGGAGACAATCTCCAACAACCAGTGGCTCTACCCAGGCCACAACTTCTCCTCCAAAGAGTGAATTAACATTTAAAGAATATTGGTTAAAAGGGGTGCTTTATGGTTAGCTATCTTGAGGGACCCAAGTTTTACTCTGGCCCAAACTTTTCACATAATATGAGTTCAATGAAGGCTTGTTTAGTAACTAACGAGTATCAGATAGAATTTCCTATTAACAGAGTTTCTAAGCACAGGGTAACAGAAACTTATGCTAGAACATTCATACCCTACCAACCAAGAGGCAAACCTGAATAGGTAAAAATGACAACTAAAAACATCTTCATCGTGAATACAAATGACTATTACTCACATCCTCTCCTAACTCATTCAGTAATTTTGTGTCCTAGTGTTCAATAATTGTGTATGAATTTCCTTCTTTATATCTAACAAATTCTTGTCCATATTTTCAATCTATAATAAAAATGTTCTTAGCCTTTTTCTTCTCATTCCCTTAATGCCACAGGTATAACTCAACTTGCCATATTGGACTGTACCCATTATTACAAGTATAAGGTTACATAAAAAATGAGTGACACAAACCAAAGGACAAATATTGTATGATTCCACTATATGAGGAATATAGAATAGGCAAATTCAGAGAGACAGGAAGTTGAAAGTGTGATTAACAGGGGTTGGGGAGAGTGGGCAGTGATTGTTTGCTAGGTACAGAGTTTCAGTTTGGGATAATGAAAAAGTTCTGGAGATGGATAGTGGTGATGGTACAACATGAATATACTTAATACTACTGAACTGTATATTTAAAAACGGTTAAAATGGTAAATTTTATGTTACATATATTTTACCACAATAAAGGTTTTTTAAATGAGTGATATCCTATGAGAATACCCCAATTGTCTGTTCCTCAAAAGCAATGTGGCTTTTCTTTACACAGGCATTTTCTGTAAATGGTTTTTACACTACTCATTTAAATCACATCAGCAAATACAATTTTGTAAAATATTACAAAAAGAAAAACAGATTAACAAAAAAAACCCTTTCAAAATAAAGAAAAATAAGATATCGCATAATATATTTGGAGGGTTCTTATTTGTTTTGTCTACTGGTCAGCTATAATAAGGCAAATTTAAAGACTGAGAACATTATTCTAGTTTATTCGAACTGGAAAAAGAGTAATTCTATATCTAGACTCCTGTCCTATTTCAATGTTCCTTTACCAATAATAAATTAGAACATGTTCTTTAAAGTACTCCAAATTAGTCCATTTTAAATATTCAAAGTGTTCAATTTGTAACTAAATTGGTCATAAAACTAATACATATATTCATAAAGATATTTAATCCAAAATTTTCTTACCATGTCCACACCAACAAAATATCCTAAGCTTTCTTTTCCTGGCAAAACATCACAGAATATAACTGTTCCAGATTCTATTGTTTCTCCAACCTTCAAAGAAACTCTGGAGTTTATTTCCAAAGGGGGAAGTTCAACCTGCATCGTGTCCACTGGGCCTGCATAATCACTTTCCAATCCAGTGTCATCATCTTCTATGATTTCTAGCTTGTCCAATGCAACAAACACTCCACAGTCTTCATCACACTGAAAAAGCTGTTTCCCTTGATAGACCCCATCAGTGAAACCTTGGCCACGACCTTCTTCCTAGTTTTTAACAGAGAGAGAGAAAAAAAATAGATAGATATAGAAAGATGACCCACGGGAAAGAGGATCCACTCTGGGAATTTCAAGAAAATCACTCTGGAAAAATTCTAAAGGACACATATAACAAGAAATATAATTATCAGTAGTTGCTGTTGATTTAGGATATTTAAAAAATAAGGAAGAAGGTATATCTGATGCTGAAATAAAATTACCTGATAATTTCAAATCATAATTCTATTATGAGAAAGCTGGGCTGGATTCTACATTGTGATTCTCACATTAATTCTGTCATAAAAAGAAAATTTTACTTTAAAAGAACAGTAATGTTAGCTGCATTTATTGAGTACATATATGCCAGCCACTGTGCTAAATCCTCTCTCAATGCACCACAAAAACACTACAAGTTGTGTACTATGAACACCATATTTCACAGAGGAGGAAGCAGATTTAGAGAAGTTAAATAGCTTGATTAAGTAACCTCACAACCCAGCTAGTAAAAGGCTTAACTGGGATTCAAATTCCTAATTGTTTACAATCCCTGCTTGAAAAAATTAAATCAAGAAGCAAAAGAGACATGCAATTCTATTTGCAAGAATGTCAAAATGTAATTGACATTTAAGTTCTTGAGAATGAATATTAAGTTTGGAAATTTATCACAGACTTCTTGGGTTTCTTTCCAGTAGAAATAAATTCCAGATGATTTTCACAGATACTATCCGAGACAACTATAATCAAGTTTAAATTGCTGTAACTTATTTTAAAAAATCTTATATCCCAATTGTCATTACTTACTAGCACACATTAAGAACTGAGAAACCTATAGATGATAATGTCACAGATAATTAACAACTTTTGATGTAACTATTTACAACTGATAAGAGTTTATTTTTAATAAGGCAATGTTAAAATTTCTAAGATATAAAAGTCTGCAATAACCATGCGGTCTACTTGTATGCTCCTGCTACAGCATGTAGTTTTTTAAAAGTTTCAAGCATCATCTTTACATCATCTCGATTCAATATTAAAAAGTAAATCCTAAGGATTATGAACATTGAAAGTTATAGAAGTCTTCTGGGAAAACTTATTTTGTACTTACAGGGGAAAAATACGTATGTGCATACAAACATACACAGACACACACAAACACAGACACAGCCCGCTAAATGGTTTATCAAACTTACCAGCAATTCTACTCCAAAGAATATTCCCGACACCGTCCTCTCTGCTAATAAGGGTCCTCTGAAGCGCACAACTCCGGGAAATTTCTCTTCCCCAGATCTCAGCTGTACTTTCACAGGGCAGCCCACGTCTATCTGGAGGCCTTTACTGAGTCTGTTTCTGTTTTTAAACAGACTGAACCTCTCCTCACAATTGGTAATTGCCAAAAGTAACTCTGTGAATTTTTCATTTATTTCTACAACATCCTTTTCATCAACAAAGAGAACCGCATGAGGTTGCTCTAGAATTTTTAATCCAATCTGATTTTTCTTGCCTTTTGTAGAAGGAATCCTCGAATGCCCCACAGAACGATCTTGGATATACTGTCCTATACTCCCCTTTGGTACTTTAAGGAGCTTTTGCGTTTGTTTGTCTGTAACGCTGCATTCTTGAAGAAGCAAATAAAAAATCCGCTCTTCCCAGTAGGGCGAAGTAACTTTTTCTTGGCTCCATAAGCCTGAACTCATTGTGATATTAACTTCAAAATATTAATTCAAAAAAAAGGGAACTACTGATAAGTTTGTCGTAAAACCGCAAAAGATAAATTCACTGGCAGTTCCCCAAAGCATGTTTTTAGCAATTTGGTGTCCATGCTGTAAAAAGACAGCAAATCAAAATGCCTGGTGAACAAGCAAAAATAAACTTTAGACTTCATTCTACATGACCTAAAATTAAGGTTAAAGACTTTAAAAAATCTCATTTAACCCATAAAAACACACACAATAGAAATAATCCCAAAAATATCTAAAAGGGCTAAAAGACATACAGTATATTACTTTTATCTACTATAACTGTGCATAATTAAGGAAATCATATTGTAAAGTAACTTCAAAGACAGTACAAGAATGTTTCCAAGACACTGAAATTTATAAAATCAGATTCTAGTAAAAATTTTAAAGATTACCCTTATATACATACTCCGACATTTTTAAACTTTGAAAAGTAGCATTCTTAATGCATCCTGTCTAACTTAAATGGCTAAGCTGCTCTATTTGAGCAAAATACACAAAAACCTTATAGTTTATCTAAAAGCTATCGTTTCTAACCACATAGTTTAAGTAAAAAGTGACCCATCATATGATGTTGAACATCTCTTATCAATAAATTTATCATAAAATTACATTCTGAAACTTTAACCATAATTCATCTATATGCTATATTTTGATGGAATTAAAACATCAATGGATGGAACATTCTACCTCTGACTCAATTTCATTTCCTTAATCCTGTACATTTTGTCCTTAGATGCACAAATATTAATCATATTAATCACAGCTATCATTTCATTTCTCACAATCACAAATATAATACGATTAAAGATGTTTTAAAAACCAATTTTGTAACATCAAAACTAGGACTATGTAACAAGGAGATATAATTGCATTATAGTATCGAATAGAAAGTGTTTTTACACCTCAGTTTTAACTATGAGGAAGGAATAGACAAAAGATGACTTATTGTTATGATTTCTTTTTCAGCTTCAAATTTTCATTTAAAATTTTTACAATAATAATAATCTTTCATAATTAAGTAGCTTCATTCTCAACTCTACTTACACGATGGTTAAACACTACACTTTCATTAATTCAAATTGAGACTTTACTTTCTTATTTTAATTAATTATTTTGCTGAAAACAATAGCTCCTATGTCAAATAGTCACAAGAATGTGGCTATTTGGTTTCTAAATACAGTACTTATTTCATCCTTCTTTGAGACAGAGGTATCCATTTCCATGATTCTGGGTAATGGCTGCAACTGATAGCACTATCATATTTGTCTATTTGATTCTTGCGATTAAAATATAAAAACCCCTAAAACTAAAGAACCAAATTTTAAGTTTAATCGTTTAACTTAATCATGAAACAATCTGGCAAATCTATACACAAAGCAACATTCTTTTTAGAAAACATTGTCCATAATGGTAAAGTTTTTTAAATGTCTATCCCTCTACAAGCCAAAATGAGACATGTGGGTTACTCAAGACAGGCCAAGAGTTTGGCACCCCTTCAAACCAACATTATTGAAATATCTGCAACATTTAGTAATGGCAAAGGCAAAGGTAGCATGAGGTAGTTATCTTTTTTTTCCCCTTTTGGTAATGTATTTGTTTTAATTCCACTTGAGGGCACTGTCTACTTCAACAGGAATGGGATCAATTTATATTTGCCACTTACATAAGACACCTGTGGAAACCTCTATCTTGGCCCCACATAAATAAAACCCCTTATAAGGGCTACCCAACCCCTCAATTTGGCTCTATTCCTTTAAAGTACCAACATGAAATGTTATTTTTGACTAAAATACTTTTAAAATGTCAACACTTGCAACAAGGAAATGGCTTTATTTTTTTTCTGGATCACTGAATTACCATTATTAATATAAGTTATTATGTGTGGCTCTCAATACGCAAGGCTTTTTATTGCATTGCGAAAAGACTTTACAGTATGCATCCTGAGCACCTATGTCTGCTTTCCATAGGTCAGCATCTATAGTTTCTCCTTGCAGTCAGCCATTTGCTGTGGTTTCCTGCACTATGCATTTGACTCCTTTTACAGTCTTGTTGCTTTCCAACTTACTGTTTCTAATCAGTTCTGAGAAGCCAGATGGTGAAATATGTTTGGGTGTTTGAAAAAACAAACAAAGCAACAATAACAAATATACAAAATACATTAATTTTGAAAGGGTCTTTAGGAATAAAGTACACATAGGCTTTATTGAATAGATATTAGTTTGGTCACTCCCAAACAGTTGAGATAGTCAAAAGGCAACTTCCAGAAAAGTGAGCTGTTGTTTTGGTTCTTTTAAAAATGTATTTAATTTTTTTTTCGGCCAAAATTTTTGTTAAAAAGGTAAAGCAATTCTATTTTGATAAGAAATTCTTTTTTAAAATTCCTAAAAATGATATCTTCAAATATTAAAACCAGAAACTTACTTGAATCTTAACAGTTATGTATATACTAACAAGTCCTATTCTATTGGTTCTCCAGCTTAACAATTCATGTCACAATTTAAAATAAAAACCATTAGTGCTAGTAAAATATTATCCAGACAAAACTCAATTACTATATGTAATGCATTAGGACATGATATTTTAAATGAATGTGATTACAAAATGGCTTTTTGAAAATCATTTAAGGGAGATAGTCCACAGTAAAAATTGATGTAACTAGTTGGTTTATTAAGAAGTTGAGGGCAACCAACAGTAGATTCCAAGTATCATATTTTAAAGTGAACACAAGGAGCGGCAACTTTTTTTTCTAACTTGCATCAGCACAGTGAGAATGAGCTTAGACTCAGTAACAGGAAGGGTCATGTTAGACAACTACAACAGCCAAAGCAAAAGTTATAAAATATTTAAAAAGCATTATCCAAAATAAAAAGGATGTGGCCTTTTCTCTTTTAGAAAGAATACATTAAGAATAGGTTTGAAATGATCATATTAAAAATTAATTGTTTTCATTGCAACTGATAGAGAAAATTGAGTAAGTTTATGGCTCTAGTCTAGAAATATACTAGATGATAAATTTAATGATCATTAATATTCTCAAAATACCAGTATTACAACAGAAACACGATAACACATATTTCCCCCCACTATAGAAATGACATAATGACAACATTCTTCTTTCACTGGGATATGCGCAATAGTTAACATCTCAAGTACCCTAACCATTAAAAACTGACTCAAGACAATGAGAGGGAAAAATTTAAATCACGTTGTAAATGAGCTCTTTATCAACCAGGAAAATTGGCTTGTTGGTTTGGTATTTTTATGTTCTCAGTACAGTGTTCAACACCGAAAAATACAGACAATTTAAGACAAATCATCCCACGTTCACTCTGCTTCTGCCTTTAACAAAGGCCACAGGAGCCGTAAGACAACACAAGGAAAGGGAAGCATAGCCAAATTCAAAATCACAGCAGGGCAAGTGGGAGGTCAGTGTGAAGGGAGAAATTTTCATTTGTATTTTCTTACTACATTGCAGGTGGAATCACTTTGAGGGTGAATATATCACAAATGACTCATCTAAATACTATCTTCAGGCTGGATAACTGACAGATTATGAATATCATGATAATAAGTACTGAATGAAGATTACCAAAGAGTTAAAGCACAATAATATATTTAACCCTAAAACCATGTGGAATGCAAGCCCTTTCTTTTGAGGACACTAAAGATGAGGGAACAGTTCAGGGACACTGAAGGTGTTTCTTTTGAGGACACTAAAGATCAGGGAACAGTTTGACATAGAGATGAAAATATATCTGGTTATCTGAGCTTATTGATGGTCTGGATTCTGAGGAAAGGGGAATTCAATTGTGTTAAGACAAAGTCATTAAACCAAGATAAGGGTTGGAAGGCACCCTCATCAATTTTCCATGGATGCAATGGGAAGAAGATGATCAAGAAATAAGTTACATGAAAATATTAAAGAGCAGAATTACCACATTCTAAAAGTCAACATATAGTACAAGTGAACATCAGTAGCTACAGAAAATTGACAATGGTTAACTTATCCAGAAGATACAATGTCATTTTGATTCTCAGGTTATCAGGTTATACTGTTCATAAGAATCTCACAAAGATCTAATTCAAGAACTTTTTGCATGTGCTAAGATACCCTGCTTCTTCTAAAAATCACAGGAGGCTATCTAAATCAGGGTAAAAATTACAATACTAAGTTCTGCCCCTAACTATGAACGGCAAAAAGGTAGGAAGGTCAGCACAAACACCAAAGAAAGAAGACACAGGGGCCTTTTTCCAAAAGCTTCTAGATAGCTAGAATGATTACCATTTTAAGAAAGAGTATCTCTCACTAAAAGAAAAAGTTGTTGTATTTCTAAACAGCTAAATAATAAGAATACAGAGATTCCATGACCAGAAAAGAAACTGAGTCACTTCTAATTTTCCTCCTAGATTAACTTGTGACACAAGTACACAGTCCCTAAAACAAGTGGGATTTATAAGGTTAAAAAACGAAGTCTGGCTCCCACATCTACATGTGCAAGCCAGAACAAAGAGTACTGCTGTCACTGGGGTTAAACCTAGCCCCTCCACTTCCAAACCGTGAACTCCCCAAGGCCTTCACCTTTATATCCCCAGTGTCCAAACCAGTGCCTGACATAAGGGGGGCCTTCAACATATGAGAAATGAATGAAGGACTCGGATGATGACAGTGAAAGCCAAAATCCCATTTCCTCACCCTAAGTGATTAAAAGCTTCTTCCAGGTTAAAAAAGAGGGAGAGAGAAAGAGAAAAAAAAGACTCATGAGTTGGGAGTATTTAATGATTTTTGCCTAAAACTTCACTAATTCTCTGGATAAAGGAAGTCACAGTCAATTTTTACACCACTTCATTGTTATACATATAAGAAGAAAGGAAAATTTTACAACTACAAAACCAAGTTGTTTTGAGGTTCATTTGAGACTAGCTTCCTAGCACCTCACCACCATGTATGATGCTTATAAATTCTGCATAACCACCGTAAAAAAAACAAAACAAAACAATAAATTGAAGATAATAGTGTGAAAATCAGAAACAAAATACTAACAGTTTGATGAACAGGATAATTACTTTCACTCTTCTTGTGTTAAAGACTTTCTTAAATCAAACAAAAACCACAGTTTAGGCATGCCAGACTACAGAAATCGTTACTGTTTCATGTTTGTTGTTGTTTTATATAACAAATGCCTCGGCCTTATCAGCTCCTCACAAAAGTTACTACCCAAAGGAAGGCTTCTTTGCAAGAATACCATAAAATTTTGCAGCAGAACATTAGAGGATGTTCTGGGTGTTATCATCATTCAAAGTACATGAACTTCAATAAGAATTTCCAGCAAATCATTTTCTCCTAATACTATTCTAGTTCAAATCCACCCACTACCCAGTGGGAAATGGCAGGCTAAATCCTTAGGGCCATTCAATCTACTTAGGGCGTGAGGGGGTGTGTACAAAGCCAACACTTAATGAACACCCTTTCCAGGCCTGGGTTTTCTCTGGGAGCCAATGATTGCAAAATGAACAATCTTATTAAGATCCCAATTAGCCCGAATTCAAAAGCAAGGTAGGAATGCTCCTTAGCTGAGGTAAGGATGTAACTTTCCAGGGAAAACTGGGGAGAGGAAGGTGGCAGGGACTGGGGGGGAGGGGAGTTGGAAGCCTGCGCAGGCTTGGTGGCTGGAAGATGACAACCACCCTAAAACATGCAAATGCCAAGGGGTGGAATAGAAAAGATGCCAAGTACATGAATAAGCGGGCAGCCGAGCCAGCTGTGCGCCAAACTCAAGAACACTATCTTCCTTCAAGATTTCGTGATTTCCCCACTGATGGTTAATATGAAGGAAAAACAAAAAGAAAGAATACCTGTCTCAACAGGGCGCACCTTTCAACTAAAGAACTCCAGATCGTTGTGTAAAACCATCTTCACCCTGGAAAGAGAGAAACTGAAAGAAAAAGCAGAACACGCCATTAACGAGGCCAGAACCCCGACTGCTGTTCCTGGAAGAGAGCCACAAACACCCCAAAACCGAACGATCCATACACCCCACGGCACAGACCTGAGGTATGACAACCGGGGCTCTCGATGCCAACTGGGGGCGTCGGGAGCCAACCAGTGGCCCGTGCCTCAGTTTCCCCAACTGTAAATGGAGGACCGAAGAGGGAGACTGCGTCCCGCGCTGCTCCCACCCCAAGCCCTCTCTTCTCCGAGATCCCGACGGCGGCGATCTGTCTCCCAGGACTCGGGAGCCCTCCCGGGAAGGCTCAGGGGGGTAGGGAAGCCCGGGGGTGGGGAAGCCCAGGCTGACGTCAGCGGGCTCAGCACACCGCGGGCCTGGCCGGCTCGGGCCGGGACAACTAACGGGCCAGCGCCGAGGGCCCGACGGTCGCCGCGGCGGCTCGAGGCGCCCTGAGGCCGGGGAGGGGCGCTCGAGGGGACCCGGCCGCCCGCAGCTCGCCGCCCGCTCGCTCACTCACCTCAGGCGGCGGGGCGTCGCCCTGCCCTTGCCTCCCTAGTCCCGGTCCTGGGCCGGCCGGTTGCCCCACACCCACCGCCCTAGTATTTACCTCGGACGCGCGGCCCCCGCGCAGCCGAACCTGCTACCTGGGCCCGCCCCCACCTGCCCCGCCTCCGAACAGCCCAGAGGAGAGGGAGGGAGCGGGGGCGGAGGGCAACAACCGTGCTAACCAATAGCATCCCGAGCTGCGTTCCTGGGCGCGCCCTGATTGGGCCTTCCTGTGACAGACCTTCCTCCAATGGCTGCCGGCCCGGAGCCGGCTGAAGGGACTTTCCGCTCTGTCAAGCTCGGTGGAGCCAAAGGGAAAGCAGAGAGGAGGGACGGACAACAACGGGATGGGGGCGGGGAGCTCAAGCTGATTGGGCGAAAGACTGCGGGTACTGCGTCACCATTGGCTGATACTGGCGCCGGGGTGGGGCGATGTGTTTCTCCCAGCTCCACCTCCCATGCCCGGGTCTGGGCTCTTGCCTTAGCTGTCAAAACTGTAGACTCCAAGGTTTGGGTCTGGGTTGGGGAGCAGTCCAGAAGAAAGCTGAGAATAGGATTCCAGGATTCCATGAAAGAGCAAAATTTTAGAATCAGACCTAAGTTTGAATCTTTTGTGCTTTGATTCGCGTGATCTGGGGAAGTCACAACCACCCTGCGCCTCAATTTCCTCATCTGTGAAATGGAGATAATAGTTGTCACTTGTCTGACAGGACTGGAATAGCCTATTAAACTTTCTGACATGCAACAGAAGCTCAATAACGGTTACATCTTTCTCCCCCTCACATTCAGCCTGGTTTCTGAACCTGTTGCCACCTGTCCCAGTTCGGAAGGAGGCCTCCTAAGAGTGGTGAAGAAGGGATTTCCACACGCCGCCTCACTCAGCCCGGCACCGCTGGCCACCAGCCAGGACTTGGGGTGTACTTAAGGATCTTGCAATTAGAAGGGAGGCTTCTGATTCCCAAAAGTGCTCAAAATATTTAAGAAAGTGCTTTTTATAATCAGTCCCAGAGCCTTGCTGCACTGGATACTCCTGTTAATTAATTCCTTCTCCTTTGACATTTTAAGTACTAATTATGGGAGAAAGTGATTAATACTGAGAAAGGAGGAGGTGTGTGTGTGTGTGTGTGTGTGTGTGTGTGTGTGTGTGTTTAATCATGACACAACTTTCCCCAGTGGAAAGTGACATGTTTCTGAAGATCTGGGAATTTAAATCAGTGAATACGTAAAAGCAGCCACATGAGTAGCAGTAGTGATAAACCGGCCACCCCTCTTCCTTGCCATAATCACCCGAAATGAAATGGACATCTTTTGAAAACCTAAGCCACAATCCACTCCTGTCCTTCCTTTAGTCCATTCTTATCCTGTTCCCAGGCTGTATGACCACATTGCAGTAGGAAGCAATCAGATGGGAATCAACAGGCTTGGCTTGCATTGTGGCCTTACGGTACACCATTGCCCTCCAGGTCAAGATTCTCCAATAAAGCTAGCAGGACTCAGAGGTCACAGTCTGGCTCTCTGTGAGAAAATTTCAGCCTGAAAACTGTTTTTGCTTGACCCATACAGTGAGGAGGAGGAAGGAGAAAAGAAAGCAGAGTGGCAGAGAGATTTTTAAGCCTTTTAGACAAGGCAAAGACTCCTACTTTCTCCGTTTTGCCACACTCCCCACCATTCCCTATTTTAAGCCCCTAGACGACTTCTCTCATTTGCATTACATTATCTACTGGCCCCTGAAGGCGTTTGAGTTTGCCACTCCTGGACTGGAACATTTCATGTCCTTTCTGATAATGATGTTTGGTGTTGCTGAGCTCTCTGCTTCAGTAGGGCTTTCTTCTCCACCAACAGTGGTCAGATACCTCCCTCTGTCCTCCTGTCACACGTTCACTGAATCAGACAGTGTCAGGGCCTGATTTCATCTAAGAGATCTTCATCCAAGCCAAGCCTGACAAATGGAATTTATTTCAGTTGCCATCTCCTGTCAATTGGTAATGGCTGCCTCGAACATTGTGTTAAAGATAATTCGGAAGCTGTATTCAGGCTCACAGGGAAGACAGATGTCTGCCCGGGTATGAGATGGGGAAATTGTGTCATGGTGCTATTACTTGCAGTCCTTGATAAACCAGCCTCTCATCTTACAGATGAGAGATTAAGGTCCAGAGAAGGAAAATAATTTGCCCCTTGTCACCCAGGAGATGGGCTGAGATCCTGATTTTCCTGATTCCAAGCCAGGGTTCCTTTCACCTCTGTTTAAATGGATCCTTCAACTGAAATGCCCACCCTCTCTGCCTTCCAAATCCTCCCTCTGTGTAGGGCCCAGCCAAAGTCCAGCCTCATCCAGGGGTCTTTGCTGATGGCTCCAGCCCCCACAGAGTGCCTCTGTCAATCCCCACCCCCACAGTCTGTTCCACCCAGCCTGGCCCTGGGTTCCTGTAACCGGTGGTTGAGTTACTGGGCATGTACCAGGAAATGGCACTATACAAGCAAAATGCCACCCTTGCCTGTGGCAAGAAAGGCCCACGAAAACAACTAATTGCATGATCATTTGCTTAATTATGGCTATGGTAAGTCTCAGGAGGAGACTTGCTCTGTGCACACCTAAAGGGTGGTTGGGCACTCAGGAAAGGCCTGTGTGAGAAAGTCAC
Source organism: Propithecus coquereli (assembly GCF_000956105.1). NCBI lineage: Eukaryota > Metazoa > Chordata > Mammalia > Primates > Indriidae > Propithecus > Propithecus coquereli. The sequence continues at coordinate 2,542,114 of NW_012142746.1, forward strand.
CTTTAAGGCAAGGTAGGAAGAGAACAGGCAGCGGCAGTGAGGGGAAGCAAGCCCTCTAGACAAAGGGAACAGAAAGTGCATGCCCTGTTGACGGAACTAAAAAAAGCAAAGCACAGAAAGTGTGGGCACAGAAGCACCTTGGCAGCCGGGGCCAGGGCTTGGTCTGCATCCCAAGAGCAATGGGAACCCTTTGAAGGGTTGTACAGGGAAGTTAACTGTATTTCTAAACTGTCCTGTGCAGCTCTCTCATTGCACACAGCAGGAACCCACCAAGCCTCTGAATTGAATGTGGCTCTCTCCGCAGGGGGTGGTAAGCTCCAGATAGCCTGGTGGGGGCCTAGGTCGGGACACAAGGAGACTTCAGCAGCACTGGTCATGGTTAGTGATTGGACCCTGCCCCCTGCTTCCCCACCTACCGCAGGTACTTCCTACTTCCAGCCTCAGCAAGTGTGGTGTTCATTCCGCGTCCTACCGCCTTCTCAGCGTCTCCACCAAGCACAGCCGAAAGTGAAATCCTGATATCCCCACCCCTGCAATCCTTCTGCCTCCCTGTCTCAGGAATGGCAGCTTCCTGTTGTTCATCCAGCCTCCCACGGCTCGGCCACTTTCCCACCAGCCCTGTAAATATGGGTGCTCAGAATGAGCACTGAGCCAAGGGGCTAGGCTAACTGGATCAGGTAGCCCACAGCAATTGTACTGTACAAGCGCTTTGTCCACGGGACAGTGCAGTGTTCTGGTCAACGGATGATGAGTTGAGAGTCCTCCGCGCCCGAGATGTACTTACTTCTCAGAGAAGGGAAACTCCAGGTGCAACGAAGCATTCTGTCTAGGGGCTTTTACTCTAGTCACCCAAAAGCTCTTTTTGATAAGATAAAAGGGATTACTTTAATCATCTTTCCAGTAATCCAGCTGAACTATAAATCCATGCTCTCCTGTTTTGAGCCATTTGCTGGTATCAATGACAAGTGATTTCTATGTTTGATTTTTAAAAACACACACAGAGTAAAAGGGCTTAATGCTCTTTATCGGAAACTCCGCGCTACATCTGGACCCTATTTGGGGCAGCTGATGCACTAGGAATGGTCCCATGTCTCGGGAAACCTTTCTCCCTTAGGAAGGAGACACTAATGGCATCAGGAAAAGGATGATTCAGTCTTACAGTCCACCCAACGTCTATTTTCTGCCCCCTTTAAGTAGAGTGGATTCTTCATCCAAATGAATGTCAAGTGTACTGAGCACCTGCTTTGGGCTAGGTACCTTTCTAGACTCTGAGGACACCACAGTGAGCTTGGTCCCTGTCCTCATGCAGCTGACAAGCCAGGAGAAGGAAGAAACGAACGTGTCTCAGGTAGTGCATGCCAAGAAGACAATATTAATGAGGGTAGGCAGTGGCTGGGGACTGCGGTTTTAGGTAGATTGTTCAGAGAAGGACTCCCTCGAAGAGGTGGCATTTGAACAAAGTGCCAAAGGAAATGAGGAAGCAAACCCCTGCCACTGTCCGGGGCAAGAGTGTTCCTGTAAGAGAGAACAGGCAGGTGCAAAGATCCAAAAGCTGTGATGTGCTTGGCCTGATTAAGGACAGCAAAGTAGCTGGTGAGGCCGGAGCGCAGAGAAGGCGGTGTGAGTGGCAAAGGTGAGGCAGAGAAGACACAGGGCTGGGTCAGGTCAGCATGAGACCTTGACTTTTGCCCTGCACCAGACAGGAAGTCCTGGTGGGTTCAGACCAGAGAAGTGGCTGATCTGACTTATGCTTTAATAGTCTCACGCCCTTCGGTCAAAGGTAAAAACAGGGACACTGGTCGGGGGGCCAATGCAGTAATCCAGGAGGGGGGGGGTCCCAAAGGGGCCCCTTGTTTTCTGGGGATACAGTCAGAGCAGACGAGGAAGGGTAGGGAGGAATGTGGAACTGAAGATGGTGAGAAAGAAGTTATTACAAATGAAAAAGGGATGTAGCGCTCCCAAGAGGAAGGATTTTCAGGATGAGTGATTAGAGGAGGGGTAATGCTTAGAGGACTGGATTTGTGGATTGTTGGGAAAACGACAATAGATTGGGATTAAATTTAGAACAATAAAAAACTATCCTGGGGAGGCCCAAGCCAAAGATCTTGGATTGCCTGCCTGCCCAGCTGTAGCCTCTCCAAGGGAACATCCTTTATGACCTTCCTGTTCACCCGTAACCTACCACCAGGGCCCGGGGCTGTGCATTCTCTCCTGCGGGGGCATGACCAGGGTGTTGTCCTGTGTGTGTGCTTCACCCACTGGGCTGGACCAGTCACCTGAGTGGAGAGGGAGGCATGGAGTTGTCCTGGTACAATAATAGAATGAAGTCTCCACTCAGCCCGCTTGGAATATGATTCCACCTCTCACATTTCTGTGGGGCGTATTCATTTCGGCATCTTGTTTTGGTGCAATGGCTGGGGGAGGACACTCAGATTGGCATCTTTTTTCTCCCAGGATGATGGTGAATATAATTAAAGTCTGAGGCTCTTTTAAAAATTCTCCTGCTCTAATACCTTGTTTTTTTGTGCATAAGAATTATATATTCTTAGCCACAAAACTGGAATCTGTCTGCTCCTGGCTAAGCCACTGGCCACGAGCACATACATACCTTTCAGGTGACCTCCCTATCAGAGACTCTTAAAATCAAGAATCCTAGTTCACTAGTTACCTGCCAGGCCCAGAATGCTTTTGGTGGTATCTGCTGGACTTTTGAAAGTTAGGAAATTCCTCCTACGCTGAACTCTGTCAGTAATCAGATCTCGGTGCCCTCACCCGGGCCCTGTGACCTCTTCTTTTTCTATAATCGCTCCCTGGGTTATGTCATCCAGGCTCGAGGGCCCCATTCTCATTTCGATGTGGAGGACGCTGCCCATGCTGTTATCTCTGGCCATGACCTCGCCCATGGGCTCCAGACTGCTACTACTTAACGTCTCCACTTGACTTCTCCACGTAGGTGTCTCGAACTTGACAATCCAAAACAGAATTCTCCCCCACTTCCGCACTTGTGTCCTACCTGCCGTCCCCAGTGCCCCAGTCAAATCCCAAGTCTATGAGTCATCCTGGATTTCTCCCTTCCCCTCATCCCTCTCATCCAATCCGTCTGCAAGTCCTTGGGAATTCACCTCCGGGATGTCTCTGGAATCCACCTTCTTCTCTCCCCTCCGCTGCCAACTGCCTCTCGCCTGCAGCAGCTCCTGGGTTGTCTCTCTACTTCTCCCACCCTCACCCCTTTGTACTCCAGCCCCATCTCCAGCTGGGAGCCAGAGAGATCTTCTTTAACCGTAAATTGTGTTGCATCCTCCCCTGCTTAGACCTCTCCGATGGCTGGCCATTATTCTAAGATCGAGACCAAACTCCACCATGGCCACCTAGGCCCTTCCTGAGCTGGTCCTACCTAGCTCTGGAAACCCCTCTAGTGACACCCTTCCCTTAGTTTGCCTAAAACATACCTCATTAGTTTCCTACAGCTGCTGTAGGAAATGACACAAATTATTCTCTTACAGTCCTGGGTGCTAGAAGTCCCAAATGGGCTGGAACCAAGGCAGGCAGGGCTATGCTCCCTCCAGAGCTTCTAGGGGAGAATCTGTTTCCATGCCTTTTCCAGTTTCTCGAGCTGCATTCCTTGGCTCACGGTCCCTTCTCCTACCTTCAAAGTCTGCAGTGTAGTGTCTTGCTTTAGTGGTCCCATCGCCTTCTCCTGTGTCAGATTTTCCTTTCCTCCTTCTTATAAAGACGCTGTGATTGCATTTAGAGCCTACCATGTAATCCAGTGTAATCTTCCCAGCTCAAGATCCTTAACTTAATCACATTTGCAGAGTCCCTTCTGCCATGCAAGGCGACATTCACAGGTCCCAGGGATTAAGATGTGGGTATCTGCAGGGGCCATTGCTCCACCTCCCATGCACATCCAACTGTTTCCTACATCAGGGTCTCTGTGCAGCTTGTTGCTGGTGAGTGGAATGCTCCCTTCTTCCCCCTCACTCTACCCACGGCCAGCCCCTTCTCATTCTTGGGGGCACAGCTTACCTGGCACCTCCTCGGAGAACCTGTCTTGGACCAACCCTCAACAGTCTGAAGACCTTATTTCACGTATTTTTCAGTTTACTTGCTTTCTGCCAGCCTCTCCCTCCACCCGCACCTAAGTGCCTGGAGGACAAGGACAGCATCTGTTGTGTCCATCCACTGATTTTCCTAACATAACTGGTTAATCATTGCTGAATTTTTTCATTTTAAGGAAGATGAATTCATAACACAATACAGTGCTATGCAAATGGGTGGCTGTGTTTGCTCCTGGAGAAAGCAGACCCCCCTCCATCTCCCTCCCAATCTTCTGTCCCAGAAACAACGGTCTGCACAGAACAGAGCACCAACAACAAAGAGAACCCGCAGACATGCTCAGACGCAGGAGGTGCCAGGGAGACGCTGCGGCACTGGGGGGGCCCGACACACACAACACCTTTCAAGGAATTGGGATTTCGCTTCGCTGAGCGGCCACCTGAGTCCTTGCTCATTAAATGCAGCTAAGAATTACTGCAATGCAAGGCCTGGCCCGTGGACCGCTCGCCGCGGAGAGCCTCTCCACCTCTGCCCTGGTAAAGACTCCTGGAGCCACTTGGAGAGAACTGAGGGAGGCGGAGGGGCCTTTTGACATGTGCTGCAGCCTTTTAGGCCGGGCACCGGGAGGGTCCCGCACAACTTGAAACTTCACGCCGGGTTAGACTTTTCTGAGCTGAAGCCAAATGTGTTTTGATTGCCAGGTTATTTCTAAGAATTGCTCTTGCCTTAAGCAATAAATTATCTGGTTGAACACATCATTTTTCCCCATTCAAGTAGAAAATCGTGCTTTAAATTTTAACAACTTTTAGGTAGGAATATTTAAAAACGTTTGGTCACAATGAAGAAGGCTGCGGTGACTCCATAATTTATTCCTCTGTGATTATTTACAGCATAAAGTTCACGGTCATGTTGTCTACAAAAGTATAAACTTGGGAGAATAAGACAAAGTAGTTTATAAATATTAACCAGTTTTCACACATAATAATGTTTAAAATAATGACATTTGCACAGCACCTGACAATTTACAAAGGCTTCGACATGCATCATTTCGAATAATCCAGAAAGACACTTGCTTAGGAGGAAGAGCCTGATTTTGCCCTTGTAAACTTTCAATCCTTAACTGTATAACCTAAAGCGTTCTGGCACAAATAAAATGGAACTGTCTCTGACGGATATATTTCAGAAGTCTGTTGTCAGAGTTCAGCTCACAGGCATCCACCAGAAGCCTAGGGGGCCGTTTGAAATTCTGGCCCAGATTAATTTTAAAAAGCTGCATTTGGAGCTTTTTAAAGTGGGGCCGTTTCCAAAGGCTTAACTGAAGAGTAATTGATTTCACTGGAAATAAAAGTCCACGTGTGATACCAGCTGGAGTGTGGTCATATTTTTCTTGCAAATCCAGAATGTTTTGGGGAACAAATGGCTGTCACGTGTCCCCCTTCCGAGGATGTCTTAAGCACCAGAAAGAAGAACAGGCTAAGTTGCAGCCCTTCCCACCCTGGGTGCCAGGGTTGAGAGTGTGTAAGTGAAATATGAACGCTGAGATCACTGACATTCTGTATCTCAGCCTCCAAGGCAGTAGCATGTGCAGGACCAGGACGAGTGGAGGAACCAGAGGTGGGGAATGGCCAGGATGGACGGTCCATGAGTCGATGTGATGGAAAGATGCTTCCTGAATACCCCTCTCTTCATGAGGAATAGGAGTGGGTCTCTCTTACAAGGCCAGGTGTCTACACCAAGAGACACTCAGTTGACAGGCACATCCGTGGGCCCCATTGACCCAGAGCAGAACCCTGGAAGATGAACGGGAGGCCAGCCCCATGCTCCGGAGGAGGGGTTGCTCCTCTTGTACATCCCAGGATTGAATCTGGGGAAGAAGTCGATGGCAAAAGTAGGCTTGGGAAAAGTCTATTCTGGAGGGCCCTGATGCTCCTTCTCTGCCAGAATAAAGGTGACCTGGTGTGTTCCTAGAACACGGATTCAGCCCTGGGCAGGAGGGGGCCCGATCTGAACAGGCTGCTGTCAGATGTCATCCAGCTTCTGGGGCCCAAACCCACGGCTCGCTCACAAACAAACCGAGAGAGGAACATCCCCTGGAGACCTCAAAGCAAGAGTCTGCCGTCCCTGTGGCTGAGCGTCTCAATTTCCTCTCGAGAGAAAGTGCTCCCTCGGAGCCTAAAGGAGATCAAGCGAAGAAAGGGTTGAGTGAGGACAAAATTAGAGCAGCGCTTTCAAACGGAAGCTGCCACTTTTCCAACCCATGCCTGGGACGGGCTGACCCTGCGGCCCCGCTGCCGCGCTCCTGGGAGGGACATCTGTGCTGTTTTTACCCTCTGTCAACCAGGGCGGCTCATGAATCATGCTGCATGATGAACGAGGCTCCGTGACTCTGCAGGGAGACAGTCCGCAGGCCGGGACCCAGCCGGCCACAGACTCCCCAAGGCCGGGGATTCTTTTTAAGGCAACAACAGAATCTGCCAAGAATGGAGTGAGCAAGTCCCGGTGCCCTCCCGAGCCCCACCGACAGGCAGCAAACAACATCAGAACCCTTGAAATATCAACCTGACGCTGGTTTGCTCCCCGGACACAGAATGACATTTTTTTAGGACTGTGTAATGGTTTCAAAAACAAAAAAGAACCCACACTTTACCCAGAACCTGACGACCTCGCAGGCTACAGGGACGATATGATCATACAGAAGGAAAAATCTATCACAGGACAGATTTTTGAAGTTTTTGTTTTTAACTTCGTCATTTGATATCTACATTTGCGCTGCCTTGATGTGCTTGTTGAGAGAGGGACAAGGCCTGTGTGTCTAAAGCAGAGGTCACAAGCTTACAGGGATGAGGATCTAAAGGCACTGGTCAAAGGCTGTGGCTTGGTGGCTCTGCCCCTCCCTCTACGCTGGTTAATTACTAGCGTTGTGAATGGGGCTCCAGAGTCGCCAGCTCTTTTGAGAAAACCCTGAGATATAGATTTTTATAGGAAATCTCCTAGTTTTTAAATACTGGTATGTAGCCCAGTGCCTGGAATATATACAGTAACATTCACACAAAGCATGTTAGACCAGGGGACTCGTTTCTATTCATTATCTGAGTGATGAACCAATACCCGGAAACAAGGAGGACGAACTTGGAGGCTGCGACTCAATGCTTTTTTCAAACACATAAAGGACTACGGCTTTAATCACACAGACGTGGACACAGTGCAAGAGTTCCCGTGCTGTGTAACCGCCCTCCAGAACCGCAGAGGGCCCGACACAACATCCGGGACCTTGAAGGCAGAGGCAGTGCCCAGGAGGACAGGAGCTGGGTTCTTCTCCCTTCTTTTCTTTTCATTCTTCAGCCACACCCCCATTCCTACCCTATTGCTTAGAATAGAGAAGTTTTTGAGCAAGCAGTCAAGATTTTAAAATGAAAGCATTGCTCCCTGCTTAAAGGTGTGTCTTCTTTCCCTGACAGAGAACTAGAGCCACCACGTGCAGAATGACACTGAATGTCAGAATCGGAAGGGATCTTTGACCTTCTGACATTCCTCTCTCCCCTCACCCCCTTTGACAGATGGGAAAACTGAGGCTCACAGAGGTAAAACACGCCTGCCCGGGGGCCTTACCAGACTTCCAGGATGGTGTCATTCCTTGCAAGGGCCTGCAAAAGGGCTTCTGCCCCCAGGGAGGTGATGCAGTTGTTGGACAGCCTGGAAAGAAAATGGAATGGTGAGCTTCAGGGATTCTTGGTTTTCCTCTTGAGACCATCCAGTTAAAGGACGCTTCCGGAGCCAGCCTACTGGAGCCCGTCAGTCGCCGAGACAGTCCCTCTCCAGTCTGAGATCCCCAACGAGCTCATCAGCAAAGGTGCGATGCTGTAAGTGAAATGCACCCTTTTCTGTTCCATTCAGATTAGTTTATCTAATTAAGTAGCCCCCTTTCTTAGAAAGGTGCTATGGCATAGTGGTTAAATATCTATATTTCAGTGCCAAACTTTGTGGGTTCAAATCCAACCTATACCACTTCCTTTTTGATCTCAGGTAAATTAATCTCAATTTCCTCATAGGTAAAACGGGCCCCAAAGAGTATCCACCTCATGGAGTATGAGAATCAAACCTGTGGCGGCCACTAGGCAGGCTGTTGTTCACATCTGCCATCCATCTCCTCCTGGCACAGGCCCCTGGCCACTGGGTCTGCCACCAGAGGAAGCTGCAGTGCCTCCCCACTCCTCCCCCACCCCCTGCTTGCTGCGAAGACTTCCCACACTCTGCATGTCTAAAGCACTTGGTGCGGTAGCACTGATGGGGAATAACCAAGGGACAGTGATATTTCCATCTGCGGGGCTTTGAGGGCACAGGGAAAGAGATTAGACAAAGTATGAGGTGGTTGGAAATGGGGAGGGGAGATGGGACAGGGTCAGGGAGAGCGAGGGAAGAGCCACGTGCCCCCAGGAAGCTCCTTTGCTTATAGCTGGGCCTTCTAGATAATGTCCTCTCCCTGTCTTCCCCCCACCCCACAATTTTAGGAACTTCTTACAAGTTGACCCTAAAGCATTGCTACTAATAATGGCCAATATTTGTTGAGATTTTACTAGGTGCCAGTTGGTTACCTACACTCTATCAGTAAATGTTCACAAGCTTATGAAGGTCCAAGCATTATCTCTATTCACGCTGTAGGCAACTGAGGCATTTGCTCAGGGAGACATGGCTGGTAGGGGTGGGACATGGCTGGTAGGGGTGGAGCTGGGGAGCAGACCCCGACTGTCTGGCCCTCGAGCCTGGATTCCTAACCAACTCTAAGCCTGGAAAAAGAATAATGCAGGCATCTCTCTCTCTTTCTCTCTCTCTTTTTTTTTAAAGATATATCAGAACTTCAATTTTTGTGGGAGATGATACAGTTCAGGATGCTGAATAAAAAGGCAGGTGACAAGATGGCACGGGACAACCCCAGTACCATTGCTGGCATCCGCTGGGGTCAAGTGGGGCGAGTCTGTGACAACGAGGAAAGGCAAACTCACCGCATCCCTGCTGGTCAGTAATGGACCAGGACCCCAGCGTGCAAAGCTGGCATCCGGCTCACACAAATCCAGGCTTCACCCCAACTCCCAGCCCACCTCCACCCCAGCGATGAGCGGAAGTGTTTTCCCCAAACAGTCGGCAACTTCCCGCAAAGCTCCCGCAAAGCGTCGCCAGAGGGGATGGCGGTCTGGTAGCAAAGCCGACACGCTCACAGAGACAGTCTGTCTGTCTCTAAAGGCAAGTGTTTCCTTCAGACCACGTTTGCCAGGGGAGATGCGTCCTTCCTCTAGCAAAAGGAGCCATCAGTGGTTCCCCGAGTTCCCTGTGAGACGGGACTTCGGCACCAGCCTCAGAAAGCACGGACACAAGCTCATGACGGTCACTAGCTGGACTTCTGTTCACATCCACCGTCCATCTCCTTGTGGCATGCGTCCCTGGCCATTGAGTCTGCCACCTTAGGAAGCCACAGTGCCCCACCCTCTCCCCGCTCCCTGTTTGCTGGGAAGACCTGCCATACTCTGCCTGAGGCCACTCTCCTGACCCCGGGAGCAGGCCGAGCCACGTAGGGGTGAGCTGGAGGGCACCCAAGCACAACCCAATATATGATAAACACCCAGCTCCCTGCCCCTTGGGTGCGGAGATAGCCAGGTGCGTTCTATACTGGCTCCTGGAGCCCAACAGTACTGAGCTCAGCTTCCCTCAGTGACAACCGGCTCAGTAACCTCCCTTCCCTGCCTCACTTCACCACTCTCCCCCCGTATTTGCTGGGACCACCTCCCAAGCACACAGCCTGCCCTGGAATCCCTGTCTGCCCTGACCAAGACAAGCTGTTTTCTGCCAGGCCAGCTCGTGCGAGTTACCCAGGGCAGGAAGCTGCCCAAATCTCTGGTGCGGAAACGCCCTTCCCCAGGCCAGCCACTGTCGTCCTGGCTCCTGCTCGCAGCCTCCTTACTTCAGGACTTTCAGACTGGAATTTCTCTTCAGTGCTTCCGCGAGAGAACATGCACCTTCATCCTGGAGATGGTTCTCCTCCAGGCTGGCAAGAGCAAGAGGGAAAATCCAGTTGATAGGATGACGTTTATTATGGACGTTGATGCCAATAAAGGTTCACCCATGTGTCCCCCCATTTAGAAAATCCAACATCCGAAAATCCAACTTATGGAAAAAGTAAGAACAGACAAAGTTCCAGGGACATTTTTGCATGAGAATTCACTCCAGGGTTCTTCTCCATAATAAGCTCCCTCCTGCCCCAGCTATCCAACATCCATTTTCCCTTCCTTCTTCATTAGTGGGGGCCTCATTGCGTTAGCGGCAGCCATGCGCTTGGTGAGAAAACTGCCTTCCCCACTCTCCCCTGCAGCCAGAGTTGGCAAGTGACAAACACCTGGCCACAGATACACAAGGGGACATTGACAGGTGAGGCTTCCGAGAATACTTTTTAAAGGAGAGAAACCCAGCCGGTCAGTGCCTTTTGCCCTTCCCGGGTATACAGACTGAATCCTGAACACGTGAACAGTGCTGCGGGTGGGGCAGTCACCTTGCAATCACAAAGCAGCCCACCACGAGGACGAAGCCACAGGCTGAGGATGGTGGAGCAGAAAGAGAAAGAGATAGCCGAGGCCACTGCTGGCCTCCCGTAGCCACCTTACCAGCGCACACCGCTCACCTCCAGACTGCCTGCACGTGGAAAATAAACCCTTTCCTGGTTTAAGCCTCCGGAGATGGAGGTTTTCTATCACCTGCAGCCTAATCTAGTGTTCAATTAAATTAAATTTGGCCTGAGGCTGCCGCCATACTCTGAGTTCCTACGTGGCAAACCACAACCTAACTTAGCATGTAAACGAACTGCAACCTAATTTAAGAATACAGCCTTATAGCAAATAGCTGAGTCTCAGCCAATCACAGCAACCGGGCTTCAGCCAATCACAGGCTGCCAAGTGTCAGACTATGTCTATTTAAGGCAGATGCCTCACCACACCATGACCAGGTCAGGCAAATGCCCAGCTGTACCTAGTCCAGCTGTTTCAGTACAGCACTTCCTTTCTCTGTCTGTAAATACTGCCTGCCCGTGTTGCTGAGTGGAGCTCTCCGAACCTCTACTGGTTCTGAGTGCTGCCTGATTCATGAATCGCTCCCTGCTCAAACCAACTCTGCTAAAGTTCATTTGTCTGAAGGTTTTCTTGTAACAGTGGTCATGTCTAATGCCCTCACAGTGAAGAGCGCCTCTACTAAGAAATTCCAAGTGGCAAAATCCAATCAGGATATAATCAATGGTACTTGAGTAGAGCTGGCAGGTCCTGCCCACACCCAAGGTCCATCCACAGTATCTGTGTGTGGCCATGCCCGTGTGTTTCAGTGCTTTTCTGCCTCTTGGAAAAATCAACCATTCAGCACTTTATCTCCCTGATCTAATCTGGAATGGCCCAGACATGTCAGAAAACTGTACTAGTAGCATCCAAAGGACGGAAAACTTGGAATAAGCTTCAGGTCAACGTATAAGAATGATTGAAAGTTCATCTTTCAATTGCCCCAAACTCCATTCTGCCTTCCAAAGTGATCCCGGATTCTAATACCCAGTGTTCTTAGGAACTCAAATTCACTTCGAAACAACACAACTTTATTGTGTTAGCAGTCATAGTACTAGCAGTAGTTGTAGTAGCAGCAGTAGAAGTGGCAGTAATAGTGGTAGTAACCCTGCCACTGTCACAATTTAACATCCATGGAGAGCACTCACACATATGCCAGGCACTCTATTATGCTCTTCACAGGTATTACCTTATTAAGTTCTTACAAAAATCTTTTATAGTTGGAAACATTCTTACCTTCATTTTACAGGTGTGAAACCTAAGATTCAGAGATTGTTATTTAACCTGCCTGCTTGATTCCAGAGTCTGTGTCCTTAACCATTATGCCATGGGGAGGCACTAAACAAAGCAGCAAGCCAAAACATTTCATTAAATAAAAAGAAATAGCACCCATACACCATGCTCCATAAGCTTCATGCCGCTTAGTACACATAACAACAAACATGATCAGCCAATCGTTCAGGCATCCACCTTCGTCCCGTCCACACAGCTACTCCGATGGCTGAGGCCAGGCCATCAAGTAGGCTGTTATCTGCCTCCCAGAGCAAGGAAGCCCCCAAACTCACCAGAGCTCTTCCAGTGCAGAGTTTTTTTCCAACATCAGTGCCAGGGCTCGGGCACCCGCACTGCCAATATTGTTCCCCACCAGGCTGGATGTAATCACGGGATAAAAGCATGTCAGAGCAGGGAAGGCCCTGAGAGACAAGCTAATGTGAACAGCAAATACACGGCACTCTCCTAGTCTGTTCCATTTCAGACATCACTAATTGATCACAGTGCTCTTTTTGTACGTCTTTTTTAGCCATCACTAATTTTTTTTTTTTGAGACAGAATCTCACTCTGTCACCTGGGTAGAGTGCAGTGACATCATCATAGCTCATTGCATTCTCAAACTCCTATGCTCAAGCGATCCTGTCACCTTTAGCCTCCCAAGTAGCTGTGACCACAGGCATGCACCACCACAATGGCTTTTTTTTTTTTTAGTTTTTGTAGAAATGGGGTCTTTCTATGTTGCCCAGACTGGTCTTGAACTCCTGGCCTCAAGCAATCCACCCACCTGGGCCTCCCAAAATGCTAGGATTACAGGTGTGAGCACTGTGCCTGACCAAGACATCACTAGTTGATTACAGTGTTCTTTAAGCCCAGGAGCAGCCTTGGAATCCTTCTCAACATGGAGCACTGGGCAGCTACTATCAGTGGATCGGAGCCGGTCCTCAAGATAAAAGGTGCCTGATCCAGCCCAAGATCTTCAATTTACAGTTGAGTAATCAAGACCCCAAGAAGGCAAGGGACATCTCCAAAGTCACCCAGAAAGACTCATCTGTCCCGATTCCAAATCCAGTGGTCTTTCTTCCTTCCTTACTCTATTGCCTAACAAAGGGAGGCAGAAACGAAGTTCAAAGACCTTTAAAACTGGCCCAAGCTGCTCTCCCTTCACCTGGCTCCCTCTATGACAACTGCTGGACAGCCTCTGAAGCTTACCTGAGCCACTTCAAGCTCTGGTGATCAGCTAAAGCTTCAGCCAGGGCCTGGGCCCCCTCGTCGCCCACTCTGTTGCCCCAGAACCTGAAAAGGCCACGAGAGTCAACAGACAGTGTTAGTGAGTACCTGATATGAGTTCTAGACATGCTCTAATATATCTGCAGCCCCAGCCAGAGGGGCAGGACCACCCCATCCCAGAGAGGTCTTACCGGGGCACCTGGACCCAGCAAAATAGACCTGCCTCCGTCTTTTTGTGGGTTGACCAAACTTCTCCCAGAGTTTTCAGCCGCTTTAAATTACAGACTTGTAGAATAGTAGAAGCTCACCTAACCCTTACCCTCAGGGAGGGGAACTTGATCTCAAGAGCAAGTCACACATTGTAACGCTTTTCCTGACATTTAGTTCAGATCTGCTTCCTGGTAACTCCACCTACAAGGCCTTGGCTACCCCTGGTGCCCACTCAGAGTGAGTCTGGCACTTCCTCCCACGCCAGCCCTTCATCTCTTGCTGCTTCTCAACACCCGCAATACTTCATGGCATTGAACTCCTTTACCTTCTGGGTCATCCCCCTCTGAATCACTGTGATTTGGAAACATCCCTTTTCAAAACGTAGAGCCCAGCTCAGGCCGTCTGACCCAGCCACTGTCCACAGCGCGCCTTACTCTGGACATGTATGTGCACAAGCAAGCAAAGACGGCTGGACTAGGAGGTTCACTCCACTGTCATTCACTGGGTGAATGTTCATTGAGTTCTGGCTAAACGTCAATGCTGCTCTGTGCTCTGGGGATAGGACATTGGAAATAGCAAAAAACTTGAAAACGATCTAAGCGTGTATCGACAGGTGACCAGTTAAATAGATGATGGATATCTAACCAGTGGAATACCAGGCAGTTCTTCTTTTAAAAATGTGGTAATGAAGACCTGAAAAAATTTCTATAATATGCTATGAAGCAAAACTATAAAAAGAAATAAAACAAAGCAAGTTACAGAACTGTTTGTTTCATATGATAGTGTTTGGGGGTTTTAGCACAGTGCCGGCCCAGACAGGTGCCCTAAGAAATATGTGTTGGAAGAGAAGTAAATGCCCCAGATGTGGCAGATGTGACCTCAGGCAGAAGAGAGCTTGGTGGGTCTGTGGCCTCCTTGTTCCAGACTCTGCTGCTATTAACGCAGCATGAACAAGGTGCTGCTTTCTAGAACATCACGATCCCGTTCCTGGCTCAAACTGAGCTTGTGGGCAGCTTGCTCACCTATGAAATGGGTTGTAACATCCAGGTCCTAAGGTTGTTCTCTCTTCCTACAGTCTCAGGTTTTAAAACCCCCAGTTCTTGTCAAATGGACCCCAGTTCACACCAGGGCATGACAGGATAGGAGAGCAGCTGCTGGGGACAGCAGGAGCGCAAGCCTGGGTGGCCCTCACTCTATACAGCAAACAGAGGCAGCCCACTCTGGGGCCCTGCAGTCTGGGGAACAGCCCCCTCCTGTCCTAGGGGCTCCCGTCCCCAATTCCTTCTCTTTCTCAGGTCAGTGGTTCCCACCCCTGGCTGCACATGCCCTGGGGAGCTTTTTAAAATGACTGATATCTGGACCCTGCACCTGGATATTTTCATTTCTTCGGTCTGGGGTGGGGCCTAGGCAACGGCGTTCTGTAGAAGCTCCCCAGTGGTTTCAATGTGCAGCCACAGCGCAGCCCCAAGCACCCCCAGGACCAGAGGCTTCCCGTCACCAGCTCACAGGCACTGCCCTCCCCCGCCCCGCCATCCTGAACTTCCTGTTTTTCAGGTGAAGAAGCCAGTGTGAGGCAGCCAGGGGCCGCCCACTCTCTCCCACTGTCACCTAGGCCACCTCTGTGGCCTCCTGACGGAAGAGTTTCACAAGCCCCTAAATCCTCAAAAGTCTCAACCCCCTCCGTGTAGGTCCCTCTTCCGGGAGTCCAACCTACCCCAGGAACTGCAGGGAGGCGTTGACCCGGAGCCCCTCGGCCAGCATCCGGGCGCCCGCGGCGGTGATGTGGTTATTCCCCAGCCTGGAAGAGAAGACAGAGGCTGAGAGAGCCCAGGGGAGGCCAGGAGAAGAGAACCGCCAGTGC
Source organism: Propithecus coquereli (assembly GCF_000956105.1). Lineage (NCBI taxonomy): Eukaryota > Metazoa > Chordata > Mammalia > Primates > Indriidae > Propithecus > Propithecus coquereli. The sequence goes on from NW_012142746.1 coordinate 2,557,327, forward strand.
CCTGGGTGGGCAAACGCGGGAAGAAAGCTTGGAGGACCCCTCCAGGACGCGGCAGCCGCAGCCTGTGTTGTTCCCGCGTGGTCAGGCTCACTCAACGGCTCCCACCCTTCGTTTTCCACCAGCAAAGGGAAGGGGGGTGGGGAGCTGTTTTGCAAAGCAGTGTGACAGGTCTGGGCAGGAGCCACAATAGGCAGCTGTCCTGGGAGGTGGTTCCCCAGGGGAGCGAGGGTGACTCACTGTCACACCTTTCCCTCCAGTTCTCGGCCACCTTTGGTCTAGACCCCGCCACAGCCTTCCCAGATCCGCCGTTGCTGTACGCAGCACTTACGGTTCCACAAGAGGCCTGGGGGGCAGGCCCAGTGGCTGGGAGGAAGGAGGGGTTCCCGCTGAGCCTTCTGGGAGTCAGGGAGGGAGACAGGGCCAAAGCTGGGGGTGGGGGAGGACCCCAGCAAGGGAAGTTCCAGCCCCGCCCAAATCCAGACAGACAGTTTCAAAGAAGTCCCCAAAACTCGCACCCACAACCCTAGGATTCCTGGAATAATAGCATGCTATAACACAATATTCCTGGAATAATAATAACCTTTTCAAAGAACTCTGAGCTACCGGGCTCAGGACAACCCTGATGGGCAGGTACCATTGTGCCCTTCCAGCTGGTGTGTGGCAGCCATGAGCCGGTGCCTCTCAGTCTCCAACCTCAGCTCCCTGGAGGTCACTAAGGTCTGCAATCCAGCAGCACGGTGTCCGCACCAAGGCCCACTTCCCGCAGGCTGACTGAGACAGGAGACGCCCCTGCTAGTGCATGGCTCCAGAGCCCCACCCCCGTCTGCAACAAGGTGCAGTGGTCCCCCCTCATCTGCGGTTTTGCTTTCCATGATTTCGGTTACCCGTGGTTGAGTACCATCCAAAAATATTAAGTGGAAAATTCGAGAAATACACAACATGTAGGTTTTAAATTGCATGCTGTTCTGATCACGAGCCATCCCACACCCCACTCTGTCCCACTCAGGACACAAGTCCTCCCTGTGGTCCAGCACGTCCACACAGTGCAGCTTCCTGCCCGGCTGTCACTGACACCATCCACTTCTGACACCCGACCGTCAGCATCGTCATGGCTCGACGATCCAGCATCACCGGAAGCGGATGATCCTCCTTCTGACGTCCGGTTGACAGCGGCCGACCCCTGTATCGCAGTCACTACGTCACTCACCTCCCTCAGCCCATCACACGGGCGTTCTATCGTCTCACGTCACCATAAGAAGAAGGGTGAGCACAGTACAGTAAGATATTTTGAGAAAGAAAGAAAGACGACATTCACATAACTTTGATCACAGTATATTGTTGTATTTGTTCTATTTTATTATTAGTTATTGTTGTTAATCTCTTACTGGGCCTAATTTATAAACTAAACGTATCACAGGTATGTATATGTAGGAAAAACCATAATATAGAGAGAGTGCAGTACTATCCGTAGTTTCAGGCACGCACTAGGGGTCTCGGAACGTGTCCCCTGCATAAAAGGGGGAACCACACTATTGGCCACAAACCCAGGCCTCCAATTCTGAGTCCAGCACCCTTCTGACGGGATGGGCCAGCCCAGGGATGGCCACAGCCTCCTCCAGGTCTGTGGGTCTGGGGAGCCAGTGGTGGCGGCAGATAAGAGTGCTTTGTACAATCGGCGCCTGCAGTCTTGGCCTCCGCAGCCCTGGCTGAGACTGAGCTACGTGGCAGCAATTCTAAAATGGCAGCTCCCATCCCCAAAGGCAGCCCATCAGGAATGGATGGAGGCAAACCTTCCCTCTGTCTCCTTTCACTGCCTCCAATCCCAGGAGGCAGGAATGTCCAAGAGACAGAGAAGCCAGGCCAACCCAGGAACCGGCGGGAGGGCAATGTCATGGCGCCAGGCGGGGAGAGACTCTAGTTGAGCTGGGAGGCTCGGGGGCAACAGAAATGGAGACTTCCCGGAAGGGAGTGCAAACCTCACATGTTTCCCCAAGTGGGGAACCCTTCTGGAAGTGGCTGCCATGGCTGGGGTGGCAACTGATGGTGTATGCCTCCCCCAGCTGGACGTGCTCTTAGACACAGGAAGGAAAACGGCCTGGAAACACTTCTTTGCCCTGAGGGCTAAAGATCAAAAGGCAGGAAGCCCTCAGCAGAGCAGTCCAGAGTTGGCTGGGGAGGTCACAGCATTAGAGAAATCCTGCTCAAAATGGGACACTTCCCCTGCGTTGAGTCAAGACATCACCAGCCCAGTGCGGGCAGGGCCAGCCCAAGACCAGACCAGACTGACTCAGCTGTGGGGAAAAAAGTAGTTTCCAGGAAATGGGGAAGCCCCCGGCTCACCTCAATGCCAAGAAGTTCCTCCTGCAGGCAAGGAGCTTGGCCATGGAGTGTGCACAGCCGTCGGTCAGTTTGTTGTTGAACAGACTGTGAAGTTCCAGCAGAGGGGAGATATGGACACACGGCACCCAATCCCAGGGCTGCCCACTCCCCCGGGCACGAGTCGCCTATACCCTCCGGTCACGCAAACACCCCCCCCCTGCATCGTTCACTCACAGCTGCCCAGGCGGCACAACCCGGGGTGAGACTGGGGGACGCGGGGCCCAGCGCCCCAGCCCAGGCCGACTTACGCTAACTTCTGCAGCTGCTCGCAGCGAAGAGCGTGTTCGATGAGCGTGCAGATGCCTCGGTCTGAGATGTTGTTATCTCGCAAACTAAAAAAGACAAAATAAATACATTTGAAAATGGAGCTGATAAGACAGGAAAAAGTACACAAAGTCCCAGAAGAGACTTCCACTCATCCCCAACGTGCCCGTATGTGTGCTTCCGGGAATGACCACAAGAATGGAGCGTCCCAGAGAAGTGGAGACCTCCTCCATGCCTGGCCAGGGAGGTGACATGGTATACTCTGGTGGGGACAGGCCAGGAAGTGGGGACCCAGAGCGCCTACTAAAGAACACTGGAAGCCTGAGGAAGTCACAGAGGTAATGGAGGAACTGCTTCCATCTCTGTAAAAGGAAAACGATGATCACAGCATCCTCACCAAGGGGTCCACGGTGGAAAGGAGCCGATAGGTGGTACAAGTGCAGCCGGAATGAGACAGGCTGGCCCCGGGGGGGACAGTGGTTATCAGCACCTAGGCCAGCAGATGGCAGACCCGGTGGCAGAGAGTGGCCAAAACGTTCGAAACTGGCATGACCAGTCCTTAATCCAAAGACACCACTCCTACAGGCCATACCCTGCCCGACAAGCCCCCTCTGAAAACCCTCTTGGGTGTTGTTCCCGAGGCTCACCTGATCACACGATCATCTGAAAGTTTCCCTAAAATATAGATTCACGGGCCCCTCCCCTGGAGCTGGCAATTCCTTACGTATGGGGCTGGGCCTGGGGACCTGTATATTTTAACAACCGTGCACATGACTCTTTATCTTCAGGCAAACCTGAAGATAGACTCAGTGGTTGACAGGCTCTGCGGTCCCTTAGCTGAAAGTTCTGACCCCGATCAGCCCCTTACTAGCTATTTGCTGGCCCCTCCACCCACAAAAAGGGAAGAATAGCATCGCCAACCTCACCGGGCTGCGCACATAAAGCCCTGTGAGCGTCTGGCGCATGGTCAAAGTCACCTGTACACATGACCACTAGCATTTACAGGGCGTTTTATGTGCCCAGCGCTGGCCTGAGCACTTCTAGGTAATGACATTATTTAATCCTCACAACAATCCCATGAAGTGGGCACTATTGTTATGTTCACTAGAGAGAAAGAAACCGAGGCACAGACCAGTGAAGTGACTTTGCCAAGGTTGCACAGCACATACAGAATTCTTTTTATTTCAAAATGTTAAGGGGGAACAGATGTTTTTGATACATGGCTTGAGACCGGGCTATAAATGTGCCCAACACCCAGATAGTGTTCATAGTACCCATTAGGTGGATTTTTGCCCTTCCCCTCCTCCCCATCCCCTCCACTTGATTTCCAGTGACTTTTACTTTCCTCTGTGTGCTTGTGTGCCCATCAGTTAGTTCCAATTTATTAAAGAGTATGTGTGGTGTTTGCTTTTCCATTCTTGAGATATTTCGATTAAGATAATGGTCTCCAGTTCCTTCCAAATTGCTGCAAAAGGCATTAATTCATCCTTTTTTTACAGCTGAGTAGTACTCCATGGCATACATATCCCACATTTTGTTAATCCGCTCATGGATTGATGGGCATCTTTTCTATTGTGAATTATGCTGCAATAAGCATTCAAGTGTAGCATTTTATCTTTTTGATAAAATGACTTCTTTTCCTTTGGGTAGATACCCAGTAGTAGGATTGCTGGATCAAATGGTAGCTCTACGTTGAGTTCTTTAAGAAATCTCCATACTGTTTTCCATAAGAGTTGTACTAATTTGCAGTCCCTCCAACAGCATATAAGCGTTCCTTTCTCTCTGCATCCACACCAGCATCTATTGTTTCTGGACTTCTTAATAAAAGCCATTCTAATCTCATTGTGATTTTAATTTGCATTTCCCTGATGATAAGTGATATTGAGCATTTTTTCATATGTTTCTTGACCATTTCTCTATCTTCTTTTGAAAAACTTCTGTTCATGTCTTTTGCCCTCTTTTTAATGGGTTGTTAATTTTCTTGCTGATTTGAGTTCTCTGTAGATTCTAGTTATTAGTCCTTTATCAAATGTGTGCATTGCAAATATTTTCTCCCATTCTGTAGGTTGTCTGTGTGCTCTATTGATTATTTCCTTGGCTGTGCAGAAGCCTTTCAATTTAATCAAGTCCCATTTATTTATTTTTGTTTCTGCTGTAATTGTGATTAGGGTTTTAGTCATAAATTCTTTGCCTAGACCAATGTCTAGAAGAGGTTTTCCTACATTTTCTTCTAGAATTCTCATGGTTTCATGTCTCACATCTAAGTATTTTATCCGTTTTGAATTAATTTTTGTGAGTGGTGAGAGATATGAATCCTGTTTCATTCTTCTGCACGTGGCTATCCAATTCTCCCAGCACCATTTATTGAATGGGGCTTCTTTTCCCCAGTGTGCATTGCTGTCTGTTTTGTCAAAGATCAGTTGGCCATAGGTAGATGGTTTTACATCTGGCTTCTCTGTTCTGTTCCATTGGTCTATGTCTCTATGTTTGTACCAATACCACGCAGTTTTGGTTACTATAGCCTTGCAGCATCGTTTGAAGGCTGGTAATGCAATGCCGCCAGCTTTGTTCTTTTTGCTTAGGATTCCTTTGGCCATTCGGGCTCTTTTCTGGTTCCCAATGAGGTGTAGAATTATTTTTGCTAGATCTGTGAAACGTGCCATTGGTATTTTGATGGGAATTGCATTGAATCTCTAAATTACTTTGGGTAGTATGCACATTTTAACAATATTAATTCTACTGATCCATGAGCCTGATATGTTTCCCCATTTGCTTGTGTCATCCACAATTTCTTTCCTCAGTGTTTCGTAGTTCTCCTTGTAGAGATCTTTCAGCTCCTTGGTTAAGTATATTCCTAGGTATTTTATTTTCTTTGTAGCTATTGTGAATGGTATTGAGTCTCTGATTTGACTCTCAGCTTGACCGTTACTGGTATGTAGAAATGCTACTGATCTGTGTTGCCTACGGGATTTGAGCCTAGGCGGTCTGGCTCCAAATCCCACTGTCAACCACGACATTACACAGCCTCTCCCTTATGCCTTTTATGGGCTCTCTAGAGCAGTGATTTTCAGGTTGTGTGACCAGTTAGTGGGTCATGAAACCAATTTTGAAGGTTCTGAGCAGCATTTTTTAAACTGAAATAGAACAGAAGAGAAGACAGCAGAGTGTATCAGAGTTAATATGGGAAAGTCATTTCGTGAAGCTTTTGTTTCAAGTTTACATGCTGGTGTACCTTTCTCTCTCTCCCTCTCTCTCTCTCTCTCTCTCTCTCTCTCTCTCTCTCTCTGTCTCACTGTGAGTCACAGTCAGAAAACTTTGAAAGCCATCGCCCTAAAGTCAGAGAGAGCCAGGATCTAAAGAAACCTACATAGGGGCACTTTGCGTATGGGGTTTCCTAGAGGGATTTTGGTTGGCATGGAAACCCTTCAAGTGGGAGAGATACAGCTTGGCGCTGTGGGAGGGGAGCCTGTCCCCTCCCTCCTTTCCCCTCCTCCGTCTTTCCCTCCCTCCCCCCGTCTCTCTGTCTCTCTGTCTCTGTCACACACACACGCACACACACACAGGAAGTGCCCATGCAGCAACTTCATTTAGTGTACGAAAGGTAAAGAGCAGTGGAACTTGCTCAAGGACTTTGATTGCTGATGGGAAATCAAGTTGGTTGCTGCAGACTGCAGCTCTCACAGTGTGAACCCACTTGCATCAGAATCACCAGAGATGTTTGTTAAAAATACAGACTCCTGGGTCCCTGTCCCCAACCTACTAAATGGGGATCGCTAGGGCTGGGCCCAGGAATCTGCATTCCAACAAGCGCCTTTACACACTGTAGTGTAGTGTGCGCACCCCAAGAGCTAGAACCAGGCCATCCTCACCTTTCTCTGAAAACAGAGACAGACCCCCAGCCTCCCCTAGCCCTTCTGCACACCCTGGGGGTGATGTGGACGTCCCTAATTGAGGAGGGAGGGTCCATTCAAGAATTCTAGGGATGGACTAACCTATGAGGATTGTCCAGATATGGGGACAGTGATGCCTGGCCTCTTGGGGTTCAAGGACCCCTTTGAGACCCTGGTAACATCTATGGGTCTACCGCCCAGGACAATGCACATTCGTATTTCTGTCAGGGTAATAGCTCCAACAGACAGGTACACAAATTCCCACTCAAAATATCAAGATTCTTCCTTCCTAGGAAATGCAGCTCTCCCCACACCTTCCTCCCGGCTCACAAGTCCTCACACCCCTGCCCCTTCGGGCCTACCCACTGCCCCCAACACCAACGCTTACTAGCCCCAGGTTCCTGCACCCTCCCTCCAGCTCTTCCTAACTCCTGCCCGCCTTGCCAAACGGTGCCTTTATTAAACTCTCCTCAAATTACCCAGTTTGAGTGTGGCATCTGTTTCCTTCAAGACCCCGATGGGTATGTTCATATTCGTATTCATATTAATGATACATAATACACATACTCCATATGTTAACTGTGTACAATATGTTACATAGGACATTATTATTACATTATAAACTTATGGCCACGGTCCCTGTGTGAGGGTTAACAAAAGTCACTGTGCAGTTCCTAGCAGATATCCATGTGTTTGTTCCATGGAGAAAGAAACATCTTGCTGCTTTGCCCCAGAGAAGACATACCATCCTAACATATTCAAGGAGAGGCTCATCCCTTGCTTTGGGTCAACTAAGGTCATCTGGGGGTAGCCCAAAGCCCCAGGAGGCTGTGAATAGATTTGAATTGTAATCGACAACTTCTGCTTTCTGGTAGGTTCTAAACAGGGAGCAGAACATCCCCTTTCAAAGCTGGAAGGGAAGTCGGGGAGCCCTCTGCCCTCACCTGCCCCCAGACATGGAAAGAGGCCCAGGGGTTCAGAGACACAGGCGGCCCAAGGGGCAAAGCCTCGCATCTTCTACCAGGGGGTCAAAACAACGCGGGAAACGCCAAAGTCCCATTTGAACTCTGTGACATCTAAAGACTAAAAGAGTGGACAAAGCTCTGCGGCCACTTTCTACCTCTTGGGTCCTGAAATTCCCGTCTTGTTGACGTGCGAAAGTCTCTGAGGAGGCACAAGTCGCCTCTGACCGGGGCGGTTCCTAGGACAACGCCTACTACACAGAACTCTGCACGTGGCCTCAAGGTTTTCACGGAGCCGCGAAAGCACGTCCCTAGGCAGCTTGTTCGCGAGGAGCAGGGGACTGAACTAGAAAGATGTGATTTGTGAAACCAGCTCTGCCATTTCCTGTGTGACCTGGACAAGTTACTTCACTTGTGTAAGCCTCAAATCAAGGTTAATGGAGATACTATTGTCCCTGACCGTAGCTCAGGGTGGCCGTGGACATGAGATAAGGTAATCGTGGAAAGTATTGCACCGTGCCTGGCACATGGGCCACGCAGTAAAGTGTGGCTGTCATCACGATATACTGACACTAAGGCCCCGAGGGGAAGGGCTCTGGCCAGGGTTGTGCGGAACGGTGGCAGAGCCGGGGCCGGGCCTCGACTGCTGGACCCCAGCTCGGTGCTCCCACGCTTAACCGCAGTGGTGGCAGTCCCCCCGTGCCCGGCCAACAGTGCCCAGCAACACTTACTACAGAGCCTTGCAGACGCCAAGGCAAGGCACCAGCTGCTCCACGCCAACGTCGCCCACAGAGTTGTGGTCCAGCTGCAAGGCCACGGGCCGCCGGAGGTGCCGCAGCACGAAGGCCAGGGCGGCGCACTCGGCAGGGCCCACGCCGCAGAATGTCAACTTGAGGTGCCCCACGTTCAGCCCGCGCACAGCCTGGCGCGCCAGCCGCTCTTCCTGCATCTCGTACAGGCTCCGGATGAGCCAGACGAAGCCGGGCATGGCGTGCATGCTCTTGGCCTCCCCCGGCACGGCTGGCGGGATGGAGTGGAAGTGCTTGCGGAGGCTGCGGGCCAGACACCAGCGGGCACAGGCCTGGCGCCGGAGCAGGGCCTTCTCGGACAACTGGCACTCGGCCAGCAGGCCGCGGTGCTCCCGGGACAACAGCCCTGCCAGGAAGGCTGCCGCGATCTGAAGGTTGTGCGGCTCGGCCTTCTGCAGCAAAGCCGCCACACTGTCCTCCTTGCTCCCCGAGCCCTGGACACACAGCACAGGCAGCAGCCTGGCCAGCGGTGAGCCGCCCGGCCTGCGACAGTTGAAAAGGTGTCCGAGTGAGGCTGGCGGCATGTCAGCACTGAGCGCCAGGTAGAACGCAGCAAAAAAGCACTGGAAAGTGATGTGCAGGAACTCCAGGGGCGCTGCGCTCCCAGGCGCGACACTTTTGGCACGCACCAGGAAGCCGAGAGCAATGTCGTCAGAGTTGACCTGTGCTGCCTGGAGCTGCTGGGCTGAGAACACGTAGCAGCACATGCCCAGGCCCCAGAGAGCCAGCCGGCCGAGCCGCAGGAGGGTGGGCAGCCTGCCTCGAAGGAGGCCGGGGTCCAGACCGCGGGAGGCTGCGTCCGGCGGGGAGGCGCGCAGCAGAAAGTGCTGCAGGATCAGCAGGTACATATCCGTGGTGGTCTTCGGGGAGCCCCCTTCCTGCAGCAACAGTTCCTGGTGGCATTTGGACACCATCCACGAGAAGACAGGAAGGTGGCACAGACCGTGCAGGGCTGAGGTCGCTCGGAGCAGGCAGATGAGGCGTTCCGCCACCCCGGGCTCACGATGGCACTTCCTGAGGTACAGCTCGATGCCCTCTTCCGAGAAGCCCTTGAGGTTGAACTCCGTGCGGACGTACTTCCTGAGGAACGCCGACACGGCCGCCGGCCGGCTCGTCAGCACCTTGCGGGCGTTCTTGAGCAGGTTGCCCTGCAGGAGGTTGAAGAGCAGGTTCTGGACAGACGTGGGGTCGGTTGGAGAGCAGTGACGTTCACCATCCGTGAACCTGAACCTGAACTCGTCGAAGCCATCAAAGGTCAACAGGACGCGGTCGGGGTGGTCCAGGAGGAACTGGAAGACGTCCTGCTGGCCAGCATCCGGCCAACAGCAGTGTTCAAAGAGCAGCATCTGCACGGACAGCGGTTTGGCCACGCGCTGCAGCTGCCGGCAGCTGAATGGGAAGACGAAGAGAAATTCCTGGAAGTCCCGCCCCGCGGCCCACAGCAAGTGCAGCCGCTGCAGGAGCGTGCTCTTGCCGCTGCCCGCCTCGCCCACCACCAGCACCGTGTCCGCGTCTTCGTTGACGTGGCCGCGGGTGCTGAAGAGCTCCTCCAGGCCCAGGGTGGCGGGGCTCTGCTGTGGGAGTCCAGCCACGCCCGCGTCCGCCCGCACCTCCAGCGCGTTCTCCGTGTAGATGTCCTCCAGGCGGAGGGTCTCCGCCCCATCGTAGGAGCTGAGGAAGCGAGACTGGGCGGACACCGTGGTCCTCAGCTTGGACACGTACTTCTTGCACGCGGCAGCTGGAAGGCAGAGGAAGAGGCAAGTGAGGGTGGAGATGGGCCCCGGCCAGAGAGTGGGTTGCTGCAGGGGGAGGGTGACGTTACTGATGGGACAGGACAGCCAGTGGGTGGCCAGCCCGTCTCCTCTGCTCACAAGCTTCCGACTTCGAGGACAATCACAGAACCTTCCTAAGCCCCAGTTTCTGCCCCGTAGGGTGGGAGAAATGGTCCCTGCCTCAGAGAGCTTTCACACGGAGCAACAAAGATAACGCATGGCGAGTGCTCAGCACGGTACCCAACACAAAGCGCGTGCTCGAAGGCCATCAGCCGACACCAGGAAGTGGCGTAGCAGATCAGACGGGCTGGGGCCACAAGACCTGCGCCCCATGTCTGTCCCACCATATTGGCTCAGTGCCCCCCGTCGGGTCCCTTCACCTCTCAGTCTTAGTGGCCTTTTTCTAAAGGGAAGCAGAAGGTTAGTTAGGCAGTTTCTGAGGTCAGGCGCGCCTGAGTTTGAAACCTGGGGAAGCCACGTAGTCTTTCTGAGCTTCGGCTGCCTTATCTGCAGAAATGGGGACGATCCACACCTCAAAGGGTTGTTTCGGGAGGCGATGAGATAAAAATAGAGTCTAGAAGAACATCCGACACTTGGCAAACTCTCAGAAACTGGTGTTTGTCATTGTCAGTGAGTGTGGCTCCCCAAAGGTGTCCACGCCCTGATCCTCAGGACCCGTGACATGCTGCCTGACATGGCAGAAGAGACCCTGCGGACGTGATGAATCGAAGACCCTGAGCTGAGGAGACAGTCCTGCATTATCCGGTGGGATATGGAGGCCTCAGGGTCACCAGGGCGGCCAAGCACTCAGACAGGCCCTCCGGTCCTGCCCCCACCTCCCCGCCCTGCTCGTGCATCCCGGGCGGGGCAGTCCTCGTGCACAGGGTGTGCCCAGAGGGCTGCTGCTCTTCCTTTGTCGTCCGAAACCAACGTGAGCAGACCATTTCCGGTGCAGGGGTTAGTTCCCCCTTCCAGAAATGGGGAAGTGCTGGCTCAGAAACCCAGCCTGGTGGGACCTCGGCACGGTTCACCCCATCACAGCCTCGCTGCCCCAACCAAATGCCGGCCCATTTCTCTTCAACCCAAAGGCTAGCAGGTCGTTTTTACAGTGAGCTCTTTGCTCTAAGAGTATCCGTAGAGTCGCACAAGGGTGATGCTCTGTGTTTAGGTCTCCTCTTTTGTTCCCAGAGCTCGTGATCACTGTTGCTCTTTCTGTCCTCTGGATATACCAAGAGCACCAAACAGAGACCACAGATGTATATCTTCCTCTCCAGTATATATCAAATATATGTCTTCCTCTTCCAACCTGATTCCCAGGCAGGTTTTCCAGCCATTACCAATGATCTCAAAATTCTCCAGAAAAAAAATCTCTCATTTTCAAGAGAAATTAACACGTCACCTTGTCACCTTTAGAAGCGAGGGACTCTTGCATCCTGGCATGGTGTTACAATGCCTTAACGGCCAGCTATTGATGATATCGACAGCAAATAATGAACCCAGGGCTGGGCTGGGCACCATGCTCGGTGCTGTGCAAACCCGTGTCATGCATTGATGTCTGAATCCTGTTCTTAGATGAGCTGCTGCACACCCAGGTTCCAAGCACAGGCTTCCAGCCCTCCCTGCCTCGGGCTTCCTTGCTGCCCAGAGGGCAGTGCCCAGGGTGACAAATCCATCTGCTAGCACCATGCACAGCTCAGGGGCTTCGGTGCCAACCAGCATGCCCTACAGTAATGTGGGAACAAGCTTTAAAAAGTGTCAGGGTGGCATCCTCTCTTTCCAACTGACAATTTCTTCTCCCAAGAAAAGAGGAAGTGTAGGTGGGGACAGTTTACAATCGGACCCATCTTCCCCTGCCTCATCTCTTAACCTCCCGGGCCAGTTTCCACAGCTGGAAGGTGGAAAAAACATACCTACTTCTCGGGGTTTTGCAAAGGGCAGATATTGTCCACAAAGCACTCAGCAGGATGCTAGGTATGTTCAAGCTGTGCTATCCAAGCCTCCCCTGTTCCTGAGTTTGGTTGGTAACCGTGGCTACCGGGGGATACCTCATTATCTAAATCCACTTGGTTCTCGCGTTTCTGATTGTGAGTAGCTAAATTTCCGAGATCAAGAGATACCAGTCTTATCTCAAAGAGCATATCCACATCTTTTCGGTACAGATAATGAGAGTTTGGCTAGTAAGGAACACCTGTAGTTACCCTCAACAGCTCCAGGTATCACTATACGGTGCAGGAAGTAATGAAAGCTAATAGATAACACTACACACTTTCATCCTTTTAATCCTCCCAAAAGCCCACTGAGACACATGGTGATGTTAGCCTTAAAAATGAGGAAACTGAGTCTTAGGGAGGCTTGTGCAGCCAGTGCATGGAATGCTAAGTGTCATGTAATTTGCTCTTAACCTCGAATCTGCACTGACTTCCTTCCCCTTTTTGATGCACTGAGAACATATACTCACCTTCAAAAGGCAGGGCCAATGGAACCGGTAGTTCCTGAACATGTTGTAGAAGGAAGGCAGCCAATCCATTTGTCTTCACTGTGGCAAGATCCAGCAGCCTTCTTGCCTGTGGGAAAGGCAAAAGCTGTTATTTTTCCAGAAAGTCTGATGGAGCAATGTGGGGAGGTTTCTACTGTTTACTATTAATGCAAGTTCATGGACGTCTCTCTTCCACCAGAATAAAAGGCCAGAGAAACAATCAAAAAACCACATGAGTTTAAAGAAGTTAAATGCATCCAGTCTGGTTCCCTTGCAAAACCCAGTAAAAGAGTGAATAGCCAAACAATAAACAAAACAAAACAAAATAAAGACGTAAACTTGCAAAGATAGGGAAAATGATTCCAGAAGCTGTAAATCGTTTGGAAGAGAAGTGATTTCATCGAGTCTCATAGCTCGACTGCTCGACTAGGATCTCTGCTCAGGACTCTCACATTTTCATCTCCAGCCTGAAGTTTCCCCTGAACCTTGGATTCACACATCTACCTGCCCATTTTCCATCTCTACTCTCTATGCAAATGTTTCATAAACACCTCCAACTTAGCATATCCAAAACTAAACTCCTCATCTACCCACATAGACGCCAAACCTACGGCCTTCCTCATCTCCGCTAATGTCAACTTCATCCTTCCACTTGATCAGCCCCAAAGTTTTGGAGTCACCCTTGAAAGCTGCCCTTGGCAATCCGTCAGCAACTCCTGTTGGCTCCACCATCAGAGTATGTCCAGAAGGGCACAGCCCAACAGAAATACAATGCAAGCACAAATGCACAGCACCTGCGTAATTTCAAATCTTGTAACAGCCACATTTTTAAAAGTAAAAGGAAAAAAGATGAAACTAATTTTAATCATATATTCTATTTCACTCACGATACCCAAAATACTACCATCTCTGCATGTAATCAATATTAAAAATTAGCAAGATGTGTTCCATTCTTTCTTTTATATTAAGCCTTCCAAGTCTGGTGTATGCTGTGCACTTGTAGAAACTCAGTGTGGACCACCCGGGTTTCAAGTGCTCAACGGCCACCTGTGGCCAGTGTCTGCAGACCGGACGTGCAGCTATACCACCTGCCTTTTCTCGTCACCTGCTCTCCTCCTTCCTGATCCAAGCCAGCATCACTGCTCACCTGGAAAACTGCAAAGTCCTAGCCTTCACTGTTTGCTTTTCCTTTCTATTTAGACCTTTCTTAAGATGAATTCTCAACCCATCAAAATCCAGCCTTTCTTCTTTCCTAATCTAAGTGTTTAAGGTTATAAATTTCCCTCTATGTTCTGCTTTAGCTGCATCCAATAAATTTTGATAAGTAATAGTCCCATTATTGTTCAGTTATGAATATTTTGTGATTTCCGTTATAACTTCTTCTTTCACGCATGAATTATCTCATTTTCTTTTCTTCACCAATCAAAATACTTCCTCTATTCATGCCCTATCTCCTCTGGGCACTAGGGATAGAGGGTACCTTCCCCAGACCCCTCAGAGCATCCACACCAGACTGCACTGTCGAACACCTGATCAAAGATGACAAGACACGATCTTGTAACATCTCAGATGGGCTTGTTGGATCCCCTTAACAAATTGTAAGAGGCATCAAGGTAGGTACATTGAGTAATATGTCTTCTGTGATTCCCTTGGAGCCAGGCTCAAGTTGGTGCTCAGGGTAAAATTGTAGGTTTCATGTGCACTAATTAAAGGGGACCACATCATGTCTGTTCTGTAAATACTTAGCCGCCTGAGCCAGCTTTAAATCAGCCTTGAAGACAGATTAGTTTATTTCATCAATCTTAGCCTAGGCTTACCTAGACTCACTTGGACACCAAATATATTCTTTAAAAAACAGACAAAAATAAAAACAAAAAAGTTCCCCAACCTAACCCATCCTAACACTGCAATGTAATTCCAATTTATTCATTCATTCAACAATTCGTTTATTTCATCAACAAGTATTTATCGAGTACCTACCATGTGCAAAGCACTCTGAACCCAACAAACTGTAAGAAAGAGCCCGGCATATAGTAAGCACCTAATAGATTCTGGCTGAATAAATAAATGAATGAATAAATGAAGGATGAATGAATGAATGAGTCAAAATCTTAGGTCCAGCACTGGCCCTCTCATTAACTACCCTGAACTTACTCAAACCGCTTTCCTGGGCTTTAATTTCCCAATCTATAAAATGGGATGTTAATGAGTGTTCCACCTGCCACACAGGAGCCCCGAGGATCACCGTTTGGGAATAAAACGGGAGAGTTTCAAAAATACCTAGTAGATACTTCTCTGTCCTTGTAGTTTCTGTTGAATCATTACATTTTCAGGGGCAGTTATAGCCCAACTCTGAACATACATGATCTAAAACAATTTCATATCAGAAATCCTATGTAATGTGCTATATTAATTATCAAATATTGATTTAATGTAATGAACTGTTTTGATCTGTTGAGCTGTTAATTTAAAACAGACAGCAATAAAAGTGTACAAGTGCAGAGTATGATCCATGACAGAAATACTCTCCACCAGTGGCCATCTCAGTGGGTGCCCAGCGTGTACCAGACACTGCTACAAGCATTACACAAATTAACTCATTGAATCCTCCCGAGAACCTTGTAGGATAGGCACCAAAAGGCTATTTATCAATGTTCTACAGATGAGGATACTGAGACGGGACAGATTAAGGATACAGGGGTTCCACAGGGAAGCGGGAGGTCACACAGAGCTGACCTTGAGCTTGCATCACTCTAGCTCCAAAATCTACGCCCTTGGCCGCCACACACGCCTCCTCTCATCAGAAGTGGCATGTGGCCAACAATCCAGAGCCAGTGTTACCTACCTCTGTAGGGGGAATCCCATGGACCAAGTTTCCCCTAGGACTGACTTCACAAGGACAAATCGGTCTTGGTGACTAAGTTCCCCTTTCCTGTGAATTCTGTGACACAGGGCGGAGTGTCTTACCCTCTGGGAGGACGTGAAGATCGGCAACCTGATTTCATCACACTCGTACTGGCTGACGAAGCCCCGCGCCCGCGCCAGGTCCAGCACACCCTCCACATGCCTGTAGAGTCTCCTGACGATGACTGGCCGGTGGCTCTGCAGGTCCCGGGCCGGGTGGAGTGAGTGGGGGTCCCAGCAGTCACGCAGCTCTGGGGACTGGCTGTCGGCCTGGGCCTCCCTGACAGCCGCGATGAGCTTCTCACAGCCCCAAGCACCCTTGCTCCAGATGGTGTCCAAGAGGCACCTGGCCGACTGGGAGAGAGGCTGGCGCAGGAGGCTGAGGCCCTCGTAGTCCTCCCAGGAGAGGACTTCCCAGGACAGCAGCCAGTCCAGGATGCTCTCAAAGCCTTCCAGGGACCCCGAGACCAGCAGCCCCACCAGCTGGCTTCTCTGTGCCTGAAAAGCTTCCTGCGAGCACATTTCGCAACCTGGGGAGGAGAACAAGGTCAGTACAGAACTTCTCCAGAAGCCAGACGGGGTGTGGGACAAGGCCGGCACAAGCCAGCCCCACCTGAGCCCAAGTGGACCATGGTTCTACCCTCAGACATTACCTAATCCAAGCTCCCCATTATACAGATGTGCAAATCGAGGCACAGAGCAACCCTTTAAGGATCCAGAGAGAGTTTGAAGTAACCAAGAATTAAATCAAGACCCTAACTCCTCTATCCATGCTTGATCTCTGGCTTAAGAAGTTTTAAAAGGCTTGAGCTAATATTAGGAACAAAGTCTCCCGAGGGATCAGGAAATTAATTCTCTTTGAGACAGAGCGAGAGGGCTCTTCCACGCTGGCTGGATTCAGGCCACAGCAGTTTCATTAATGGCTGATATTTATTAAGCACATACAATGTGCCAGGAACCATTCTATAAAAGTGCTTTCCTGTATGAATCCATTTAACCCTCCCATGCACTCTGAAGTAGGTGCTATGATCAGCCCATTTTACAGATGTAGACACTGAGGCACAGACAGGCTAATTGATCTGTACAACTTCGCACAGCCAGACAGGTGGAGCTAGGATTTGAACCCAAGCGGTGTGACTTCAGAATGCAAGCCTTGAACTCCGCAAGCCCATCCTGGGTCCCTAACACACTGCTGCTCCAAGGGGGTGGACCCAGAGCATTGCTATAAAGATCCCAATCGAGGCGAAGTGAAAAGTCATGGTGCAAACTAAGTCACCTCCAAGCTTACTGGTGCCTTGTCCCCTGTCAACATTCCCCTCTACCTTGCCCCAAGGCCCTCACCTTCCTCCTATGTCCTCATCACCACGCCACGGCGTCCATGCTACCGCTGCTGCTGTCAGTAGCCTGCTCTGAACCCAGTCCCCAGAACTCCAGGAGCTTCAAGCCTGGGAGGGTCCCTGAGCGGCAGAGAAAATCTCTCAGCATGGTCGGTTCTACAACTGTCACGGGGTCCGGGACAAGGGCTGCTGCTGTGCCCCAAGAAACCGAAAGTGAAAGGGTGAGGCATGGAAAAAGAAGAGAGACGTCAGCTTCTTTTTCTAAATCGGGAACATTCTGAGAAGGCCAAGCCAAGTGGCCTGGGGATTTTGTCTCTTTCCTGTTGGTTGTTTATGTGTCTCACTCCCTGCTTGGCTCCTGCCAGAGCCTGGGTCTTGCTCGTCTGACCTGGCATCCCTGAGCCTGGCACAGCGCTGGGTCCCCAGAGCCCTAGGGGAATGTCCGTGAATCAAAAATCTGCCAAGGGAGGGGAGGGACGGGAACAATCTGTGCCTGTCTTCAAAGGGCAGCCAAGGTGAGCAAAAGGAGAAATCTCCACTCTCTCAGAAGGCTGCCGACGTACGGGCCAGCACCTTGCGCTGGCCAGATGGGGAAACTGAGGCATCTAGGTTACTCGAGTGTCCGGCAGCTTGGGAGGGAGCGAGGGAGGGTGTGCCCACTGCAGAGGCTGCTCTAAACAAGTAACAAAAACAGTGCTCTCCAGCCAGGCAGGTCCCCTCCTTGTGCCTACCCCCGAGCAGAGGAGCAGGGGCCGGTGGGGGACGGAAGGAGAGGACAGGAAGGCATAGGACAAGCTCGAGGCTTGGCCCTGGAGTGGTTCCCAGCTGTGGCAACACCAGCCACCCCTGCCCAGGTCCTGGGAAGATAACCACCCACCCCCTCTCCCACCATGAATAGCCCCGACCCCAGGCCTAGGGAGTCTGTGCACAGCCGGAATTAAAGAAGGTGGAAAGTTAAGATGAGACAGGACAACACCTGCTCCGCTTACCCGGAGACTGTCCGAGGCAGGACACCTGCTCTTTCCTTCTCACTGGGCGAGGCTGGGCCTCCTTCTTCCCCCATCGAAGCCCATTAATGGCCACGCTGTCTGCGCAGACCTTGAGCAGGAAGCCAAAAGCCCAGTGGCACAGGACTGGCAGGCCTGGATCCGTCCACAGACCCCACCTCCGGGGGAAATCCCAAAAGGATGAGCCAGAGCCGGAGTTGGCCAACCAGCCGTGCGGAATTAGGTAATTCTCGGCAGTTCTGGAGCAAAGCTTGGTGCATCCACCACGACCCTCACTGAAAGACCCCGCTGGGGGACGTGGGACACACCATGGGTGTGCTCACCCACGAGGGGACAGGCCGAAAGTAAGCAGGGGCCCTTTCCAAACACACCAAGTGTGGTGCAGCCCAACAGATACTTGAGCCACACACATCCAGGCTAGTGACGTCGGAGTCCCGTGAACACCAGGAAGGAGAGGCAGACACGAGCCCTGAGGCTTGGTGCTCTGTCCTCCCACCAGCGCCAGACAGTCACATCTCTGCCCTGGCCTTCTTCCAGAACCTCACAGCAGAGAGAATGCCTGAGGACCGATTCAGCCAGCCCCTGTCCCTGAGCAGGCAGTGCCCTTGTCTCATCTTACACATCTGGGGAGGGAGACCTGGCCTTGGTGCTGTCCTCACTAACCAGCTCAGGAAGTTCTTCTTTATGTCTAGCTTAAGTTTCTCCTGCTTGAGTTTAAATCGGGAGAGAGAAAGAAAACAGATGATATTCACTCATCACCTATTTCATAAAATCCGACCTCTTGTCCCTTTATCACCTGGACAGACTTGCCCTCTCCAGACTACATATTAATATTTCAGTCTCTGTCCACTGCCTTTCCTTCTCTGCTTCACTTATTCAACTTCAAGACACTACTGTTCTCCCCAAAATGAGGCCCGTGCAAAGAAACGGCTACTTCCTTGCTGAAAGAAAGGGTCAAGGGGTGACCCACGTGGGCCCTCCCTCTTCCCCAGGCCAAGGCCTGAGCCCTGCCACCTCCTTCCTTCCTGAAACCACAGCCAGACTCGAGACTCGCCTCTTTGGAGCCAAGAAGCGACTGCTTTGCTTAAGTGCTGAAGTCTCGGCCCACTGGATCCCTACAGACAGGAGAGGAAGCGGGGCCAAGGGAAGCCCAACTTCTGAACTGCCCTGGATCCTCGCTGGGACCAAGCCCCTCGAGGGCACCGGATCCACCCCCTTCCCCTCCCCCATGCTCCTCCCCTTCACTGAGCTTCTCTCTCTAAGAGACCAGTTCCCACCAGCGCCCAAACACACTGATTTCTCTGTTGTAAACGCAAAACCCTCTCTCGACCCCCTTCCCCGATGGGCTCCAATCCCATTTCTCAGCAGCCCCCTTTCCAGCAGGCCTGCTTGTCTGCTGCCTGTACTGCTGTCCCCAGGTCCTCCCCTTCCTTCCGGTCCCTCTGGTGGGGTTTCCCCACCCAGCGCTGGCAAATGGCTTTGGTCACAGTCATCAGTGACCTCCCATTGCTCGATCCACAGCTCTCATCTTGCTTGCTCTGCCAAGGGCCTGGGTCATGCTCGCCCCTGCCTCCTCCTTGGGCATCTTCCTCGCTGCCCTCCGGGCCACCCCGACACTGACTTTTCCCCCCATCTCACTGGCTGTTCTTTCTGTCTCCTTGGCTGGTTCCTAATACTGGGGCCCCTTCTTTCCTTCTCCATATCACTCCCTCGCTGAGCCCACCTGCTCTTGACACTTTAAAGACCAACTATATGGTGATGATGCCCCCAATTTTATATCCAACTCCGACCTCCCCCAAAACTTTCCCCAACCGCCTACTCAGCAGGGATGTCTAACAGCGTCTCAAACTTGACAAGCACAGGACCAAACTCTTGATCTTCCCCCAAACCGCTCCCATCTCAGCTGATGGTAACTCCAAACTTCCAGATGCTTGGGGTCATCCTTGGCGCCTTCTTTCTCCTGCATCCCAAATCCTGTCAACCCAACCTTCTAAAAGATATCCCAAATCCGAAAGTTGAGACTGTTTTCACCACCTCTGCCAAGGTGCGAGTCCCCATGGCCTCTCCCCAGAATGACGACAATGATGACGGCAATGATCACCTCACTGCCCCCCGCCCCCTCCTACAGTCTGTTCTCCACCCCACAGCTGGATGGCCTGCGAGACCCCAAGGCAGGGCAGGTGACTCTGTTCAAAGCCCTCCAGTGGCCACCATGGCACCCACAGTGAAAACCAGCGCCTTCCCCCAGATGGCCACATGGCCCGCCCTCCCCTTGAGCCTGGTCAGGTGTGACTGTCCCTACCTAAAGTGATCTACAGAATTAATGCAATCCCTATCAAAATCCCATTATCATTCTTCACAGATCTGGAAAAAATAATTCTACGCTTTGTATGGAACCAGAAAAGACCTCGTATAGCCAAAGCAATCTTAAGTAAAAAGAACAAACTGGGAGGTATCAGTTTACCTGACTTT
>NW_012142746.1:2579208-2701601 GCF_000956105.1 Propithecus coquereli
AAAAAAAAAAAACTGCAACCCGCAGCCTCAGCCTCCCAGCCCCATCCCTGCTTTGTTTTTCTCCGTAGCGCATCTCACCGCCTGACATGCCGTGTCTTTGGGCATTTCTTTGCTGTCTGCTCCTTTCTGGAACGTGCACTGCACGAGGGCAGGGAGTTTGCTGTCATTTTTCCACTGCTATATCCCAGCTCTGTCCAGCGCGTGGCTAGACTGCCCGAATGAGGGAAAGAAGGGGGGCACTCTGCCCGGCTCCGGAGGCAGGTTCTCCCTCCAAGCCCCCAAGGCGAAGTCACAGCCTCTTCTCAGACTCACAGGCCGCAGCCTGACAGGGCCCCCCCACCTCCCGTCGCCCCCTTTCCTTCTACCTCCCATCCACACCCGGACTCCCACCGGGGAAGCCGAGGCAGCGAGGCAGCGCTTCCCCAAGCCGGGCGCCCAGGACAGCTTTGAAGCCAGGTGTCCTAGTCTGGAGGGCGGGGCCCTCAGCGCCACGGGGTCCCCACCCACCCCGCCCCCAGGCGCCTGGCAGGACAGAGCACTCACCGCCGGGCCGCCCGCTCCCCCGACTCCTGGGCCTGGGCCTGGGCTGGGGCGCGACTCCCAGCTTGGGATCCGGCTCCCGCTGCGCGCTGGGCCCTCTGCTCCGCCCCCGTGCGCCCGCCCCCAGCACCCCGCGCTCTGCCCTCCCCACGCCTGCTCCGCCCTGGCGGCCGCATCGCTCCCGCTCCGCCCCGCAGCGCCCGCCCCGCGGGCTGGCACAGACTCACCTGGGACAGGACAGGACAGCAGGCAGGACAGAAGGCGGGCTGCCGGCAGGGCTGGACCTGGACGGCCCTGGCTGTGCGCCCTGGCCAAGGGTGCCCTCCTTTCTGGGCCACATTTCAGCCAGGAGGGACCTGGAGAGTCTTTAGAACACTGTCCCCGCCCCCAACACACACACACACACACACACACACACACACACACACACGCACACGCACACACGGTGCCGGTATGAACTGGTGCACACTTTGAGGGATTAGTAAGTCCATGGCCTTATGCTGTGACACTCCAGAGCAGCAGCGTCTTCTGGAGGGCGATGAGCCACACGTTAGCGGAGAGTGGACAGGCATTTAAAGTTCTTCCTTTTTCATTTTCCCCAGTCCTCCTGTTTAAGTTGAGAAGAGAGGTCTCAGCTTAGTTCCAACAGGGCTTGAATACCTAACACTGGCCAGTCTACTTGGCTCTGAAACAATGTCTAATTAGCATATAATAGCATTGTTTTGTTTCCAGGAAGTTTAGTTTACAATTTTTTATTCTCCTGAGCAAGAGACACTGGTTTTCCACGTAAGGTATTAATATAAATGTTCCTTTTAAATTATTTGTATTTGGGTTTTTAAAAGATACGAAGCCTATTTAAAGAAAAATAATGACAATAAATGACATTTCAATAGCACTTACTATGTGCTAGGCTTTACGTGCATTAACTCAGTTAACTCCACCTGTAGGGTGTGGACTATTACTACCTCCAACTTATAGATGAAGAAATGGACGAACAGAAAAGTTAATTCACCTGCCCAGGTGGTGATAGGAAGGCTGGGATTTGCCCCCAGCCTCTAGCACCAGAGGTCATGCTGTCACCACTACCCCACACCGCTGCCAGGTAAATACCCGCACAGGTGGTGCACGGCCAGCTGAGGCTGGAAACGCTGCATTGGAAGCACGGAATCTGCCCCAGGAAACTCGCTCTGGGTGGTACATAGACCCATCTACAGGGATGTTCACCACCGTCTCGCCTGTAATGGTGGAAAGCTGGAAACCCCCCAAATCCCCAATAATCAGTTACTTAAGAAAACTGACAGGGCATCTGAACCTTCTCTCACACCCCACATCCAACCCAGGAACAGATTTTTCAGCTTGACCTTCAAAATATTTCCAGAATGCACCCACTTCTTACCCTCTCCACCTACCTATCTATCGCCTTGGTCCAAATCTCCAACATCCCTCACCTGGGTTACGGCAAGAGGTCCCCGCCATTCTCCACAAGTCCAACGACAGTCTTTCTTCAGTACAGCAGCCAAAGTGAGTCTGTTTTTTAAAAATTCAAATTATGTCACTCCTCTGCTCATGACTGCCGTCTCAAAGAACAGCCAAGGTCCTCACAACTGCCCTCTGGCCCCGAGCGCCCTCTCTGCCCACCTCCTCCCACGCTGCTGTCACTCACTGTGCTCCAGCCACACTGGCCTCCTGACAGTTCCTGAAATATGCCGAGCCTGCCACCACCCCAGACCTTTGCATCTGCTGTTCCCTCTGCCTGGAACGCCCTTCCGTTAGAAATCTACACGGCGCCCTCCGTCATCTCCTGCAGGCGTCTGCTTACACGTGTCTTTCTCAGTGGGGCCGCCCCTACCCGTTCTGTGTGCAACTGCACCCCCACTCCCAGCCCTTTGCCACTGTGTTTTGTATTTTTCTCCAGAGCATTTATCTCCACACAACACACCATGGATTTTACCTTTGTTGTCAGTCTCCGCCCAAGGGAACATGAGCTCCGAGGGAACAGGGACCTCCCGCTTTGTTCCCTACCTGATCCCAAGGCCTACAACAGGGACTGGCACGCGGAAAATCTTTGTTAAGTGAATATATTGAAAATAATGCTGTGATTCTAATAACCAATGAAAATGAATGAACCGCTGCAGCCCACAAGAACTGCCGCGTGAAAGCAGCCAGGTGCGAACGCGTACACGCTCCGTGACAGCACGTGAAGTCCCAAAGCGGCAAAACCAAATCACAGTGGTAGGAGCCAGGGTAGAGCCAGGGTACTTCAGAGCCCACTGGGGAGGAGGTTAGAGGCAGTGACTGGGAGAGGGTGTGAAGGGGAATTCGGGGGTGCTAGTGACGTTCTATTTTTGGTCTAAATGGTTGTTGCACAGATGCAAATACTTTGTGAAAACTGACCAAGTTAAGCACTTAGGATATTTGCAATTTCCTTTATGCTTGTTACATTTCAATAGAAATTCATTTTTTAAAGATGCTATAGGTTTATGCTTATTAGCATAGAAAGATGCCCATAATATAAGGCTAAATTTTAAAAGTAGATTGCTTTTTAACAAAGATGCCAAGACAATTCAAGGGGAAAGAATAGTCTTTCTCAGCAAATGGTGCTGATAAAACTAGATATCCACATGCTAAAGAATGAATTTGGACTTCTACTTCACACCATATACAAAAATTAACCCCAAATGGATCAAATTCCTAAATTGAAGAGCTAAAGTATGAAATTCTTAGAGGAAAATATTGGTATAAATCTTTTGACTTTGGATAAAGCAATGATTTCTTAGGTTTGACACCTAAAGGACAGTCAAAGAAAAAAATAAATTGGTCTTTATCAAAATTACCACTTTTGTGCTTCAAAAAACACTATCAAGGACACTTCCTTGATACTGAAAAGACAACCAACAGAATGGGAGAAAATATTTGCAAATCATATCCAGAATATATAAAGGACTCCCAAAATTCAATAATAAAAAGACTAATGCAATTTTTTAAATGAGCAAAGGATTTGAATAGACATTCCTTCCAAGAAGATATATAAGTGGGCAACAAACACATGAAAAGATGCTCAACATCATTAATAATTAGGGAAATGCAAATAATCAAAACCACAATGAGATGCCACTTTACATCCACAGGGGTGGCTGTAGTCAAAAGGACAGAAAATGCTAGAGAAATTGGAGCCCTCATACACTGGTGGTGGGAGTGTACAGTGGTGAAGCCACTGTGGAAAATAGTTTGACATTGTCAACTATGGAAAAAGTTAAACATAGAGTGACCATGTGATCCATCAATTCCAATCATAGGTCTATATTCAGAAGAATTGAAAACACACGTGCACACAAAAACTTGTACACAAATGTTCACAGCAATGTTATTCATGGCAGCCAAAAAGTGGAAACGACCTAAACATCCATTATCTGGTAACTGGGTAAAGAAAATGTGATAGATCCATACCGCAGAATATTATTCAGCCATAAAAAGGAACAAAGTACTGGTGACTGCTACAACATACATGAACTTTGACAGCCTTATGCCGAGGGAAAGAAGGCAGACGCAAAATGGCCCTGTTACATGGGCCCATTCGTATTATACACAATGGCCAGAGTAGGCAAACGCACAGAGACAGGAAGTGGCCTCGTGGTTGCCAGGAGCTGGGAGGAGAGAGGCATGCACAGTGACTGTTAGAGGGTACAGGTTTCTTTTTGGCATGACGAAAATATTCTGGAGCTAGATAATGGTGAAAGTTACAAGAACTTGTGAATGTTCTAAAAACAACTCAATTGTACACCCTAAAAGGGTGAGTTTTATGGTAAGTGAATTATATCTTAGTAAAAAACAATTGGCTTGCAAAAATGTTTCTTGCGGTATGTTTCTATTCTGTAATAAAAATCTATGAATGTATGCATTGAAACATCTAAAAAATTATCCTTCAAAATTTGTGGTTGGGTTGTAAGTGGATTGTAGAACTCTTTTTCGTCAACCTGTATTTCCTGATAAGTGTATATTACTTGTATAATAATTTTTTTTAATTTTCGATGAGTTAAGACACATCAGTTAAACTTTCTGTATGCAGGGCCCTGTGCTGGGGACAGCAATTGGCATGCCCTGGTGATGTTCCTGTCCCCATGTGCTCTGACCTGGCCACCAACCAGGCAGTGCTCAGAAGGGACAGAGGGACAAAGCCTCCTGGAGCCCCAGGACCTGGGAAGGGAGAAAGTCTCTGGGTTGTGGCGTTTAAACTTCTCCCAGGTGGGGAGGCTGCCTGCACCTGAGTGTCGCCCAGGAGTGAGGACCGTCTCCAGCTGGCCAGGGATGGTAGGGGCCCTGCCTGGCGCCAGCGGCTGGTGCTACCACAGGTGGTCACCCCGGCCCCACGCTGGGCAGCAGTCTCCTTGCTGGTGGTCTTCCACTTCAAGCAGCCCCCTGCTCACCAGAATCCAAACCCCTCCTCGAGCAGGCCCAAATGAACGAAGGCGTGAACGGCTTTCCCAGCACCCCTCCTCACCCCCCAGCTGCGCCAGCTGCCTCCAGCTCCTGAGCTCCCGCCTCTGAGCTCTTGCCCGCTCCGCGCCCCAGGGGGCAGCAACAGGCAGAGCTAGCAGGACTGCCGGACCCCACAAACCTGGGTGTGAATTCCGGGTCTGCCACTGAGCGGCTGTATGCTCTTGGCCAGTTATTTAACCTCTCTTGGCCTCGTGTCCCTAACAGTTAAGAGGGGCTGACAACCCACTTAGGTCTTGTCATGAGGACACAGGAGGACTTGGCACAGAGCAGACACCAAGCGCGCTATAGTGTGAACATGTTATTGGACACCTACCGTACGCCAGGCACCGTGCTCTGTCCTGTAGTCCCCACAGCGCCTCTGTTCTTTGTCACCACCCTCAAGGTGAGGCAACTGAGGTTCTAAGGGGTTAACAAATTTCCAAGGGTGACCCGGCTACTAAACGGTGGAGCTGTGGATCAAGTCCATGTCCTTCTCCCCTTTCATTGGGCCCTATCCATCCTTCAGGGCCCCCTCCCCGAGGAAGCTCCCGGAACCCACTGGCCCTGGGCTCTCCCAGTCCTCCCCGCTGCCAAGGAGCAGCCTGCGGACTCCGTTTGCCACCCATCAGCCTAGGTGGCCTTCCGTTTCGGCTCAGGTTCCGCGTGTCCTGTTCCCCCTCAGACTGTCCGTCCTCGAGGGCCCGGGGCATCCCCTTCATCGCTGCTGGATCTCAGCCTCTGGCCCAGCGCTCGGCCCGAGTTTGTCGAGTGACTTATCAAAAGAGGGGCGACACTTTAGAGAAAGGCGCATTGGAGCAGGCAGCTCCCCATGGAGCAGCCTCAAACCTAGGGAGCCTGATGTGTCTGGGACTCTCGGGCAGCCTCCGCTGTCGCCCCGTTCCCACGAGACCAGGCCTGGCGTTTTGTCACTGCCCCTCTGCTGTCCTAACCCAACTCCAAGCTCGTCAGTGAAGTGGGCGGGTTTTGTTGACAATCAAACAAACGCCATCCAGCCCCCATGCCGGCTCTTGCACAGACCCCCTGCTGTGTCTCGCTTCTTCCCTTCCCCCATGCTTCTGTCTAGAAGCTTTGAGGAACTTCTAGAAACACCTCTACCCTCTCAAACTCTTGCATTCTAACCCCAAGCTTACAAACCCCACTGTAGCGAAATAAAATGTTCCATCAGCTGAACTCACTGCCTTTGAAAATCAGTCCCTCAACCCCCGACCACTAATTAACTCACAGCAGACCGTATCACACTTCATTGCACACAAGAGAAAGGCACTCCCTTCATCCGCGTGGACGCGGGCGCCAGCTTGGAGGAGCAGAGGCGGGGCTGGATTTCAACCCGACTCCTCTCCTTTTCAGGGGCTCTGTGCAGGGCACAAACTGCAAAATGACATACGATGGCCCTAGACCCCACCCAGACCTCTCCTCCACTCCTTTGCCCAAACTAACAGACGTTCCATGAATGGGGGGGCGGGGTGTTCTCCTCATAAGCAGACAGGTTTTCTCCGCATCTTAGCCACGAATCCTTGCACAAGTCAGAAGCTCTGACAGTGGACGAAGACTGTCATCGGTTGAGTTGACGAGGCTCGGTGACTGTGACGGGATCCCCGCCCCCGCCAGCTGTGTAGAAATAGGGCCTGCACCCCAGCCCCACCCTGCTATGTCCCAACACAACCACAGTGGCGTCCCTGCACCGCAGTCCGTCTGTGGCCCCGGTTTTTAAATCCTGCAATATTGAGAACCCTTGGAATTTGAAAGAAGGCTGTGCACGTACATCCAGCTGCGGAAAACCGAGACCGACGTGACCAGATTCTGCGTCACCTGTGAAAACACCTCGCCAGGTGTTTGCCAGAGCTGGGGAGGCACACCCGGGATTGATGAATTCCTGTTGCGTTTCCCAGAGAAGGGGTATCAGTGTCTTAGTTGCAGGGATATCGGCCATCCAGAGCGGTGGCGAGCCGTCATTTCTAGCACTCGCTCTTGCTCAATGCGGAATGCCGGGAGGACTTAACCCAATTTCATGCTGTGAGTAGGAAAGCGGAGATTCAGAGGGGCGGTGGCCGGCCCGGATCCCACAGCAAGTCGGGGCTGAGCTGCAGCCACGGCCTGATGGCCCCTTCTCGACATTCACATGACAATCACTTACTGAGCACCCACCATGTGGCAGGCGCCGTGCTGGCTGCTGGGGACAGAATGCTGGCACAGACAAAGTCCCTGCCATTGCGGGGTTTGAGACAGGCAATGAACTGGCAAACAAGTAAGCCAAACAATGATAGGTCTTGGCAGGGGTCGGGAGAAGGCGGCGTGGAGGAGAGATGTCGAAGCCACCACGTAAGGATGAGAAAGCCAGCCGTGGCAGGAACCAAGACGGGGTATCCCCCACTGAGGGAACTGCAGAGGCGAAGGCATGCTTAGGCGACAGGAAGCGTCTGGGATGGCCGGCGTGCGTGCACGGTGCTGGCAGTGTGCCAAATGAGGTGAGAAGGAGAGACGGCCATCTGCAAACAGGAATCGGGCCCTCGCTGAACCCGCAACCCTGACCCTGAACTGTAGCGCGTTGGTTTTGGACTTCTCGGCCTCAGAACCGTGGGAAGCAACGTTTGCTGTGCGAGCCCCGCTGTCTGCTGTTGCAGCCGCCCGAAGGCACTGTCCTTGCCCGTTCACCTCTGCCACGCAGAGCTCTGTGCTGCAGAGATGAGCCGCCACCCGGCAGGTGGCCAAGCGTGGCAGCCTCCGGTCACTCTGGTTCAGCGGGGTCCTGCCTACGCAGACCAGACACCCCTCCATCGGGGGCTTTCCGAAGAACGTCTCCTGTGCCCAGAAGAGGAAGCAGCAGCTACCACACGTTCTTCCCCGTGTTGTCTTCTGCTGGGTAAGGGGCTCGGAGGGCTGCAGAGAAGGACTCAGAGTCTGCCCTGCTGTCTCACAGAGCAGGCAAGAAAACTGGAAAGCTGCAGGACACACCCAGAGAGGGAGAGGACGGGGCATTGCAGCTTCGCTCTGCACAGGGAGCCACCGCCCGGCAGTGCCTGGTGGAGATGAACGAGCAGCGGCCCCTGCACTCAGGGGCTCCCTGGCTAGCAGGCCAGTGGCGCGCGGTTCATGGCAGTCCTCCTAGCTCGGCCCAGAAACAGGCCATTGCACATGTGGGTGCTGTAATGACAGTAGTGGCACCTCAGAGCAGTGGGACTGGGTGGCCAATTCAATAAACAAAGCCAATGGGTGATCGGGTGTATTCTAGAGCCCCCAGTGAGACGGGCAAACTGCAAAGGTTGTAGAATAGCGAGGATTGCCAGCACTTGGACAGCATCAAACAGCATTGTTCTAATTGCACCTCTTACTCCATCTGAAGCCTCACAGTGGCCTGTGAGCTTGTTGCAGAAGCAAATACAAGAGAAATCTCCAGGACCTCAAAGTATGACACTAGCTATGAAAGAAAAGATTGGTATAGTCGGACACTTTAACGTTGGCCACTTGTTGGCCGGGCGCGGTGGCTCTCGCCTGTAGTCCCAGCACTGTGGGAGGCCGAGGCAGGAGGACTGCTTGAGCTCAGGAGTTCAAACCCTACCTGAGCAAGAGTGAGACCCTATCTCTACAAAAAATAGGAAAATTAGCCGGGTGTGGGGTAGCATGTGCCTGTAGTCCCAGCTACTCAGGAGGCTGAGGCAGGAGGATCTCTTGAGCCCAGGAGTTTGAGGTTGCTGTGAGCGAGGCTAACACCATGGCACTCTAGCCTGGGTGACAGAGTGAGACTCTGTCTTACAAAATACAATAAGATAATATAATATAAAATAAAATAAAGTTGGCCACTTGTATTCATTGCAAGACCCCATTGAGAGAGTACCAGTGCAAACCACAGGGTGGAGAAGGCTACTGAGAAGCACATGCATCCAAACGAATACATAAAAAACACCCACAAACCACTGAAAAATAATCCAGTTAAAAACGGCAGTGGACTTGAACAGACCCTTCACTGAAGATGGTATAAGGATGGCAAACAGGCCCATGAAAAGATGCTCCACTTCATTAGTTACTAGGGAAACGCAACTTAAAACCACGATGAGCCACCACTGCGCACACATTCGAATGGCCACATTAAAAAATACCGAGCATATCAAATGTAGGAGGGAAGGTGCCACCTGGAACTCCTGCAGGACACCAGCGGGAATGCAAAATGGCGCAGTCGCCCTGGAAAACAGTTTGGCATAATTAGCACAGTGGAAGCTACCCGTTCTCCAAGACCCAGAATTTTCCCTCAGGTAACTACATGGACTTGAGCAGACGTGTAAGTGTATGACCAGCAGCGCTGACCATGACACTGTCCCAGGAACAACCCAAATGTGCATCAATAGCCAAAGCAAAAATAGTGATGGATTCAAATAAAGCAGCAACACGACACGGGGAATACAGCAACTCCAGCCATACACACGCAAAAGAAAACGTCGGTGAATCTTGCACGCATAAATGTCGACTGAAAGAAGCAGACACTAGAGAGTACACGCGGTGTGACGGCTCCATTTACATAAAATTCAAAAATAAGCAAAATGAAACTCAGTTGTGCAGGGGTCGATTCGCAGGTGATGGGTCTGTCAGGAAAGTGGAAGGGGACCCCCTACCAGGACTGCGACTCCCTCCAACGGGCAGCAGGGCAGTCGTGGCGGGGGGAGGCACATGGTAAACCTCTGGGGGAGCCAGTGAGGCCCTACGTTTTTGTCCTATTCCAGCCTCTTGCCCTCAAGGCCACAAATGCTGGTGGCCGCGAATCACACCACTGCCCCGGGTCCTAGCTTCCCTGGTGCTTTCTGCTGGTGATGGCTGGTTTGCAGCTTTGCCCAGAGAAAAGGCACCGGATGGAACTGTGATTCTACCCCACTGCCCTTCCGTGCCAGGCGCTGGCTCTGTGTCCCAGCGGCTCTGTGATCCAGGCCTCAGTTTTCCCATCTGTTAATGGGGCATAATGGCTCTCACCATGGCTGGCCCACAGAGTAGAACAGTGGATGTTAGAGGGCTTTGGGAGCTAATGTCTGAACGCCAGAGGCTGAAGGGGACTCTGGAAGGACAGCCGGGCTGCAGTAAGGCTGACAGGAGAGTGAGGCCGGGTAGGCCGCCCAGGCTGGCCCCGCGCTGCCCCATCCTGCCCCGCCCTGCGCTGCGGGGCTGCGGAAGAAGATGTGGGCACAGTTTCACTCTCTGTACCACGTCTCGCCGGCCAATGGGCTGGGGCACTCGGCGGCAGGTCACACAGCCCATTTCCTGTTTTCAAACAGGAACTTAGCGGAACGGCAGCCGCTGAGCTCGTCGCCGGAGCTTGGAGCAGAGAACCGGAAGGGGCGATGTGACTCCCTGCCTGGACCCCTGGACTCACACGGCACCCAGAGCCCTCAGGTCAGTGTTTGATCCCAAGCTCAGCTGGCCTCTGCCTGCTGTGGCCTGAGTCCTCTCCTCCTGGGACTGTCCCTGGGGACCTGTTGGGGGCAGGGCGGGACGGGCAAGTGCTGGAGACGGCCTCTGTGTGGGGGCTCTCGCTGGCACACGGGGACAGCTCCCAGGCCCTCACCGCCTCGACTCCTTTCAGAACGCCAGACACTTGTATGTCTGGTGGGGGTTACGTCTCTGATTTTCCGTGGGCCTGGGGAACAAGTCACCACGCTTGTGTTTCTCAAAAAGTGGCGTCAGGGAACCCCCGCCCCAGCCCAGCCCTGGGAAACGTGTGGAAAATGCAGAACCCAGGGCCTGTGCACCCCCTCGACCTGTTAGATGGGACTCTCTTGTGTGGGGAGCCAGGAAATCTGCTTTCGAACAAGCCCTGGCACCCCCATCCCTCCTCGACAGGGGATTCTGACGCACGCCCAGGTTGGGCGCGCCTGCCCGCGGCCAGGCGGCTAGGCGAGTGCCCACCCTTTCCCCTCCAGAGGCAGCCACGCAGCCACTGTCCCGGGATCTCTGTCTCCCGGGGAGGGGGGAGCAGTGCTTTATTTCACTCTGCTGGAGACTCGTTCCCCGTGGGAAGTCCCCTGCGACCCCCTCAGAAAGGCGGCGTGGGCTCTGCAGGTGGCCCTGTGTGCCCCTCAGAAGGAGGCCTGGACGTGGCGGGCGGCTCTGAGAGAGAGGGGAGGGTCAGGGCACCTGGGAGACAAGGAGGAGGAGGAAGCCTGTCCAGGCACAGGGCTGGAGGGTGCAGGGGCTGAGAAGCTGCTCTGTCCTCTGGGCCGAGAACAAGCCCCCCAGACAGCAGCACCAGCACTTGCAGTGTTTTGTTGTAAAGTCTAGAAATCTTTGCTATAGAGGGTTTAGGGGGAGAGGGAAGGGCCCACAGAAGCTCCTATGTGGCTCTCGCCAAAGAGCTTTTAGAGAGATGGGATTGCCTTTCCATTTCACAGATGAGGACACTGAGGCCTGGAGAGATACAGGAAATTGCCCACGACCCCATGGATGCACCAATGCAAGACTCTGTCCTTCCCATTCTTTTTTAAATGGGTGACTCCCAGTTAGACGCCTAAGAGCAAACGTAAGGGAGCTGGCTTTGGCTGCTGACTTGAATTTTTATTCCAAGCCCTGTTTTCATGATGAGCTTTCCCAGGTCTTTACCAGAGTGTTCAGCCAAGGCAACATTTCTGGGGCGTTACAGGGTCTCTGGGCAAATGGTGCCCTGCTTCTGACCTGGGAGCAGCTGCCTGATCACAAAAGCAGAGCTGGAAGGGCTGGGGCCGTTGAGGCCAATGCCACTCGCCATCACCCATTTTACAGATGAGCTGACTGAGGCAAGTGCACAGGAGTGCCCACAGGAAGCACCGCGCCCCCAAGAACGCCTGCCACCAAGAGTCTGTTAGCTAAGAGAGCACGTGGCCCCCCCATCTTGCTTGGGCACCTACCAGGACGTAGGAAATTCATCCCTGGCCACTCATCTTCTTACCATCAGGACGGGGCTCATGGCCACTCTTTTCAGGTGGGGAAACTGAGGCCTAGAGATATTAAATAACTTGCCTAAGACTCACCGATGGTCAGGATGGAAGTCAATGTCCCCTGACCCCCCGAGGGGGAGAGATAAGTGAAGTCTGCAAGCTGTAGTGTGCTCAAGCACGGGCAGCCCTGGGCCAGCCATGGCCCTGCTCTGTGCCTCAGTTTGCCCATCTGTAAAAGGCAAAGTCGGATGGAGGGTCCCTGAGGGCTACCCGGTAGACAGCTCTACAAAGCCCCCCGGAGGAGGCCCAGGTTCCCTGCACCCAACACCGCGAGCCCTTCCGCCGAAGCATGGGCTCCCGGCCGCAGCGGGCCTCACCTCTGCCCAGGCCAGGCCGACTCCGGGAGCCTCTCACCCCTGGAGCAGAGGGCGGGCTCAGGCCAGCTCTGGGACACAGCAGGGGGCGATGGGGCAGCAGTGGCTTCCCCTCTCTCTAGGCCACAGTTAGCCTAGAGATGCAGACCCAGGGCCTGGACCCCAACAGACCAGAGTTCAAGTCCCAGCTCTGCCTCTGTGGTCCACTGGCAGCCCCCTCAGGTCCCCTAAGGAAAGAGGCGAAGTCACTTGCACCCTCCTTATTTTGAATTTCTGTGCCCAAGTGGTGCATACACCAGCTACTCACTGCGTCTCAGCTAATGCTTTAATTGTCCCTTTCGAACATTTGTAATTCGATTCCACCTTCTACCTTAATTTAGAGTCATTCATTTCACCAGTATTTCTCAAAGAATCTAGCGCTTGCAGACACTAAAAACAGGGGCTGTTACACAGGGTCTGGTGTGGGCGGGGCCTGCGCTAATGCTTTGCAGAGTCTGCCCAACTTCATCCTCGCACCAGCCTTGCCGACATGGGTCCTGTTATTATGCCCGACTTATAGGAAACTGAGGCACAGAGAAGCGAAATACCCTGCCTGCTACCAGGCCACCTCGTTCACTTTCCTGGGTCACAGACAGACTGACCACGTGGGTCGGTCCCCGTCGGCCTGCTTTCCGCCCTGCGTGCCCCTGGGCGCAGGGAGACGGTTCTGAATCAGGCCAGCCTGGGCATGTGTCCCGCCCAGCACGCGCTGGCTCCTGGTGTCAGGCAACGCCGCGTCCCAGTTCCCTTATCATAAAGGGAGATGAAAACTGTCCCTGTCGCGGACAGCGGTCAGAGTGAGCGAGAGAGTGTGTGTCAAGTGCAGGCTACACGGACAGCACATTGCACACGTTTGAGACCAATCCAGCTTCGTGCGTTAAACTTGCCAGCTGCATCAGCTGCATGACCTCGGGCTGACCTCAGTACCCTCACTTGTCACTTGGTGGTAAGGACGGATTTCTGCGGGTGTTCATTCCAGGGCGCGAAGAACCCGGATGGGATGAAGTGGGGATGCAAAGCCATTAGTAAATTTTGCAGCTAGACAGAAGACACACACCGGTGTCCACTGCTCTGGACGCTGACATGTCATTCACACGTGTCGCTTAAAATTCAGTCTCAGGACATCTACCTGGACAAGCCAGCATCTTTCTCCCAAGCAATCACTAAAGCCATTACTTTTGCTTGAAATCACCTCATTTAAAATGCAGAGCAACTCGACACCATAAGGTCATGAGGCCGAGAGAAGGATCTGCCCTGCCCTGGAGCCACCTGTACCGCAGAGGGGCAGAGCCAGTCTGGGATCTGGCAGTCAGTCGGGCATCTGGGCGGGAAGTGGCGGGCTCAGCAGCGGGGTGTGATAACGGCAGGGGCTATGACGTGGATCCGAGGCGCCCCAGGACCCGCCAGGAACCCCGGCACGGGTGGGCACTCACTGTCCTCTCTTGCGCCTCTGGCAGCCTCGGAGCATGGCGAGTGCGGAGCATCCTGGGAACCCCGGCTGGACGGGACCCACAACCCAGGACACCGCAAGGACCGAGCAGGAAGCGCCAGCGACTGGCCCAGACCTCCCACGTCCAGGACCTGAAGGACACTTAGGTAGGCTTGAGGCGCGAGGCTGGTCAGGGGGAAAGAGGTTTGAAGACATCTGAAGTACAGATATGGGTCACTTTAATGGATGCAACAAGAGAGCTGGGAAGTTCGCTCCAGTTCTGTTCCCCCGAAGCCGACACTGAGACAAGAACTTGGTGCAAGGTGCTTACCTGGGAGATGACGCGAGGAGGCATGACAGGGAAGCGAAAGAGTGAGGGAGGGAAGGGCAGGACGCAGTGTAGGGTCAGAGAACAGATGACCGCTGTAGGTGACTGAGACACAGTTCCAGCGGGTCCTCTGGGTGACTGCAGGGAACACATCTCAGAGTTGTCCTGTCCTCAGGGCGAGGAAGCCAGGCTGTCACCCGCCGGTCCTGTCCTGCATCTGCTGAGGGATGCTCCTGAGCATGCGGCTGTGGCCTGAAGAGGCCCTCGGGGTGAGAGACGTAGCTGCTTCCAGTAGGAAGCCAGTGGCACGTTCAGCAACAGTGAGCGCCAAGAGCGCGTGGCCCGGCACTGGGCACGATGGCATCTGCTATAGCGCCATCTCCTGGAGCAGATCTCTTCTTACAATCACTCAAGATGTACCTATGGGACGCTGCTCTGTTCCTCGCCCTGTGCAGGGCACCGAGGACACAGGAGCTAATCGAACACTGCTCTGGCCCTCCAGCGTGGCAGGGAAACAGATCGGAGAGAAACAGCCAGACGTGCCACGCGAAAGGCTGTCGGAGAGAGGCAGGGGCTCTTACGCTAATGCCGAGTGGCAGGCGAGGTGACGTGGGGCTGGGTCTCGAAGGACACCCCGGAGAGAGCCCCTGGGGTGCAGACCCCGGGACAAAGTGCAGAAGTGGTTGCGCAGTTTTGGTGGGGAAGGATCCGAAGCTTTCTCAAACTTCTCAGATGGTGCAGAGCTCAAGTGAGGTTGAAGAAATACTGTGGTTTTCCGGGAGGTTTAGACTCGAGGCAGAGGAGGGGCATGTTCGAGAAGAATTACGGCTTGTGGGAAGTGAGATGAGAGGTTAGGAGGGGCCGGCCCGGCTGCGGCTGGGGCACAGCATCCTCACGGCTCCCTGTGCCAGCAAGGAGTCCCGGCGACAGCCATGCAGCCCGCAGGGAGCGCAAGGGTAGACACGCCACATTCCCCGCCTGTCGGGAGCTCAGGGTTTCACCACGGCCAATCCGCAGGCCGTGCACAGCCCAACGTGCCCACTCTGCATCTCACGGCCCAGAAACCGCGGGGGCCGACGGGCTGTTTGAGGCTGTCAGTGGCAGGGTGGGTTCAGCCGGGCTGGGCACAGAGGTCTGGCGGACGCCCCAGTGGCAGGGTGGGGGAGGTGCTCTCCACCACTCTTCTGGAATTCCGATGTTCCACCCCAGCCAGACCCAGCCGTCCCCCCGAGCCCTCGCCGCTAAAGCGCACTGACCCGGTGCACATCCTCAAGGGTGCTGTCCTTGCAGATGCCCACGGCGGCCCGAGCTCCAACTGCAGCATGACCACGCGGGAGCTGCAAGACTACTGGCGGAACGAGAAACGCCGCTGGAAGCACGTCAAACTGCTCTTTGAGATCGCTTCGGCCCGCATCGAGGAGAGAAAAGTCTCCAAGTTCGTGGTAAGCAGAGATTGGGAAATGACGGAACCCCTTCCCCGCCTCCTTTCTGGCCCTGGGCAAGTCTCACCGGGCCTCGGCTTTCCCAGCCATGAAATGGGTTGACTCTAACTCACAGAGCTCTTCTGCAGAGAATGGGCAGAAAGCAAGATTTTGCACCCAGCACCGTGCTAGGTCCTGGGAGGATCAGAGCCGTGTGAGTCCCGCTCCCGGATCCTAAGAAGGAAGTAACCCGGTTTCGATTAGCAATAATCGTGCCTCGGATAAACCTCCTTGGCTACGATACTGCCACTGCGCAAAGCTGGAAATGACCCAGCTTCATCCCACGTTATCAGATGTTAGTCAGCTGTGTCCTTTCTTCATCCATTTTGCCATATCCCGGTATCATTTATAATTACTATTTACTTATTTTTTTCTTTAAATTGATCAATTTTTAAAAACACTAAATACATTTATTTCAAAGAGATAACACCCCAAATGGAAAACCAATATCACACGGCATAAAGAAAAGTCATTATAAAAGTCAATTCAAGGACGCCACGTGAGCCGGCATAGAGGGGAAAGTCAACACAAGGAGAGCCCCGTGCCGTATTAAATTCCAGCTGGGGAAAGCGCTGGGCGCGGGGACCGCTCTCTCTGCCAGGTTGGGATTTCAGCCTGTGATAAGGAGATGTCAAAGCCTGCAAAGAGCACCCCCGCCCCCGCCCAGTGCTGCTTCTTCACTTGCCTGGGACCAGGATAATAACGACGGCTGCCGCTGCGTGCCAACTGCACGGGGGGCGCGGTTCCACGGGGTTCGGTGCATTAGCTCATTTACTCCTCCCCCAGTCAGGTAGGTACTACGCCTATCCTGGCTTTAGGATGAGAAAACTGAGGCTCAGAGAGGTCAAATTACCGATCTAAGACCACACAGCTTAGGCCATAGTGGGGCTGGAGTTATAACCCAGGCGGTCTGGCTCCCAAGTGTGTGTCCATAAGCAGGATTCTCTTGGAGAGGATTGCAAAGGAGTAATTCTCTTACTACATCACATCATTGCCAGTGTACCCAAATGACGTTGTATAGTAGCTAAAAGCAACTCCCAAGTGTTCTACCTTGGAAAACACAGCTGTGATCCAAGCACCCCAGTACAGAAAAGGGAGCCCCCCCACCCCGTTCTGAGGATGTAGAGCCAAGACAGCCCCCAGGCCTTTGCACGGCAGATTCCTGTGCCCTTTCTCTCCCCATGTCACTGTGTCTGCTGCTCCAGGGTTGACCCTTCTCACGACTGGCCTTCGTAGCTCAGCCGATGCTGACGGTGATTTAAAACAGAATCGCACCTAAGGATGACCCCCTTTCGGGGTACGCTTTAGATCGCCATTGTTATTTTCATTTGCCGGGGCCCTCGATGCCGGCGAAAGCGCACCGTCAGGGCGTAGTCAAAAGCTCTCTCTCCTTGTGCCCTAGATGTACCAAATCGTCGTCATCCAGACAGGCAGCTTCGACAGCAACAAGGCTGTCCTGGAACGACGCTATTCGGACTTCGAGAAGCTCCAGAAAGCCCTCCTCAAGACCTTCAGCGAAGAGATCGAAGACGTGGTCTTCCCCAAGAAGCACCTGCTGGGGAACTTCACGGAGGAGATGATCTGCGAGCGCAAGCTGGCGCTCAGGGAGTACCTGGGCCTGCTCTACGCCATCCGCTGCGTGCGCCGCTCGCGCGAGTTCGTGGACTTCCTCACGCGGCCTGAGCTGAGCGAGGCCTTCGGCTGCCTGCGGGCCGGCCAGTACACCAGGGCCCTGGACATCCTGGTGCGCGTGGTGCCCCTGCAGGAGAAGCTGACGGCCCACTGCCCCGTGGCGGTGGTCCCGGCCCTCTGCGCCATGCTGGTGTGCCACCGCGACCTGGAGCGCCCAGCCGAGGCCTTCTCGGCGGGCGAGAGGGCCCTGCAGCGCCTGCAGGCCCGGGAGGGCCACCGCTACTACGTGCCGCTGCTGGACGCCATGGTCAGCCTGGCCTACGTGCTGGGCAGGGACTTCGTGTCTCTGCAGAGGAAGCTGGAGGAGACCCAGCTCCGGAGGCCCACCCACCGCGGCGTCACCCTGAAGGAACTTGCCGTCCGAGAGTATCTGTGAGGCACCAGTGTGGTCCTCTCCAGGGAAGCTGCAGATTTGGGGTCACCCTTGCTCAGGGGGTTGTTTGGGGTTCATTTTTAATGGGAAGAGGCTCTGGGGACTCTATGTTGCTGGGTGACTTTGGACAGCCCCCTCATCTGGCCCGTTATTTCCCCATCTGTATGGAACAGAGGTGCTCCTGGGACTCCTTGGAAGCCTCCGCCGTGTCCTTGTCCCCCTTGATACCAGGGCCACTTCATCACAAAGCCACAGACCCAGCTGCCAGAACACTGGAGAGGAATACCGACCTCACCAGTGTTTCTGTGAGAAGCTGGAGGAGAGGTTTGCGTTGCACGATATACACGAAGCTTAACCCGTTCCTTGTAGACAGCTCTCTCCAGCTGTCCTGAGTCTCCTCCCTGTTCCTCCTGTCTCAGTGTTGTTGACAAGTATTTCCACGCATTATCCTAGTATCATCCCAATATTCTAGCTCTTCCTCTTTAGCATGTAGACCCAACGCAGCAAAACAAAAGCTCGTCTATTGCCCCTCAAGAACAGCCTCTCCCCGGCACACAGTCACCCGCAATAGGAGTTGTGTGTCATCCTTTGCAGGGTAGGAGGACCCTGGGCTAGGAAGCAACAACGCCATAAGATTTTATGACGCAGGCGTTTTCAGCGAGGGAAGTTACCGACTATTTCTCTGGCTAGGATGACATCACACACTGCCGGGCGGGAGGGAGGATTTTCATTACATAAGGTGGCATGGCTTCCTGGGGTCACGTAGACACAGCCCTGGAGGGAGGCAAAGCAGGATACTCAATGGGTCCTGTGGGCAGAGAAGAGACTGAATCCTCAGCACCTCCTCTTTTGAGGGTCAGGGTTCTTAGAACCTCTCTGATGGATTAGGGTGCCCTTGACGGGGCTCTGCTGTCAGGAAAG
The DNA here is from genome assembly GCF_000956105.1 of Propithecus coquereli. Lineage (NCBI taxonomy): Eukaryota > Metazoa > Chordata > Mammalia > Primates > Indriidae > Propithecus > Propithecus coquereli. Next base: position 2,597,773 of record NW_012142746.1, read on the forward strand.
GACACCATGGACCCAGAGTGGAGGGGGGTCTGGACCAGTGACCGAGATTCAACACAGGGCTTGGAGCTGATGGCACAAGCTGGTTTGGCCCAGTGTGTCTGAAGCTCTAAGCCCGTGAAGACTCAGGCATCAGGGTGAGCTTATTAGTGTGAACTAAGCGGACTGTGACTTGGGAACCACAATGTGGGGCACCCTAAGGGGCGGAATCCAGCCCAGCAAGGGATCACCGCAGCCCTGAACAAGCAGGCGCCAGGCTGCCCCAGAATGTGTTCCACAGTGACCCCTTGTGGTCACAACCATAGCAGCCCCACCAGGCTCCGTCCTGGAGGCTAGAGACAGACTGTCTTCCGACAAAGTTACCCCTCAAGTCTCTCAGCTCACTCCAAGGGAAAGATGCTTCAAGTAGAGATACTGGATTTATTGAAAAGCTGGATATGTGGAAAATTAAAATGTTAAATGAAAAAAATTAAAGAGCTGTGACTCTATTTGTAATGGTGAAGCTGATCCTGCTGATTTTACAAGTGATTTCATCAAATCTAAAATGCCATCAACTGTAAGATGCACCAAATATTTGCTAAGAAAGAAAAACCGCTCAGCATGAGGAGTGTGACGGGAAATTCCAGGAAAGCTGGGAAACCAAAGAGTTAGGCCCCCAATGTGAAGGTTAACACCGATAAAACTGTCCTGCAGAAGGGGACATTGGGAAAATTTGCACGAATTAAACTTGGCGCTGGGTGGAGGGTGGGAATCTGCTCTGAGAATCTGAACTGCAAGCAGATGCTCACCGTGTTTGTGTGCCGTGTGGCCCGAGATTCCACAGGTGGAGGGGTCGTGTTTAGTGGTCTCAGGTAGAGGCGTTCCAGGTGCCTGGCACTGCAAACGTAGATTCTCTCTGAGGGAAGTCAACGCTGACCCAGGCCAGTAGGAGTGTAAGGTACCGTTGAGTTCAGAGGGGCTAGCATATGAAAAAATGCGCATCTCAAAATGTGCGTGTGTGTGTGTGTGTGTATGTGTGGTCCACACACAGAGAGAAAATACCTATTTGGGGTAGAAGGGACCTACAAAATCCTATGGGGGACTCGCCATCGGTACCTCTGAAGACAGGTGGTCCCCACATAGCACACAGGTAAGGGACTTACGCCGGCTTCCTGAAAGGGGACTGGCCACGAGGGAAGCTTCCAGACTCCCACCTGGCCCCTTCCTGATGACACGCAGTGCTGCACTCCCCAGCGCTGCCGCAGCCTTGGCCTGCGGGGCCGCTGGAGTTTCTTCTGGCCGTGCGTGCCGATGGCCTGGGCTGGCTCCCCACGGCCAGCCCCTCCTGGCATTTCCTTTTTGCTGCTGAAGTCAGAGACCCACTCGTTTCTTGGGTTCCTGGGACAAGTCCTTGAATTCCTTGAGTCTTTTCCTCCAGGAAGCTTTCCTGGGGGGGTCACTGCAGCCCCACCAGGGTACCCCACTTTCCTGTTTGCCTGGGCCCTCTCCCTCACCACCTGTACTAGTCCTTTCTTCCAGGGGACTTTAGAGTGGTGGCAGCTGGAACCAGACCCTCTTCCCCTGACCTCTCAAAGCCGGGCACACAGGAGCGGTGAGGACTCCCCGCCCTCCATGATTGGGGCCGGGTGGGGGGCTTGTTAGAAATGTGGAATTTCAGGCCCCATCCCAGACCCGCTGAATCAGAATCTGCATTTTAGCAAGAGTGACAGCCCCAGCCCCAACCAGGAGATCCTACCCGTGTACCCTGAAGTCCGAGAGCGTGTGCTGGACTGACTTGACGGTGCCCTGAAGAAAACGACCCACGGAGCGGTCCGGGGGCTCCCGCTCCAGTGCTCCCCGCCCACGCCGCTTCCCCACAGGTGCCCCCCCACCCCGGGCCTGGGAGCTCTAGGTGCGAGCACCGCGCCAGCCTCACACCACACCTGCAAACCTGCTCCGGGCACCGAGTTCTGGGGCCTGAGGGGGGCTCCTTCAAATGAAGCCCTGCTGCGTCCGCCAGCCGTGACTCAGGGTGCTGTGGTCTCCCCTTTGGACTGGGGTTGGGCGTCCTTGTGAGGCCCTGTGCCCTGGGACACCGGCCCCTCTCTTGCCTGCCAAGCCCATGATCGAAACAAAGCTGTGCGCGCAGCTACCCATGCGGTAAAAATCAGAGCTCCCAGGGCTTTCGGAGCCCTGCTCTGTGGTCAGGTGTCCCTCAGAGCGCTGCTCAGGACATGCTCTTAACCCGTAGTTTTACAAACGATGACAAGACACTCTTAGCGGTTAAGTGACTTGCCCAGGGTCACACAGCTAACAGCTGGCAGGGCAGGAAATTAAACCCAGGCCTGCTTGTCCCATGCCTTGTTTCCCTCACTGAGTCCCACAGCGGGCAGAGTGGAGGAGAGGGGAGGGGACATGTCCCTGGTCCTGTCACCCATAAGCGTCCTTAATGATCATATCACTCATCTCTGCTTACAGATGGGGAATCGCAGGCCTGGAGGGATGACTCACTCAGGGTCACATGGTGAGACACGGACAGCACCAGGGCCAGACCTGGGGTGTCCACATCAAAGTGATAGACTCCGACAGGCAGCAGAAACAGAGTAATCCTGGACTCAAATTCCAGGAAGCCCTTGGGGGTCTCCCAGCCAGACCTGGGGGTGCAGGGTCAGTGCTGAGGCCAGGGCAGGGGCCACTAGTCTGGCTTGGCTTCCTGACCCTGGGCCAGGAGACACAGGTCAAGGTAGCCCGTGGCCCCCAGGGCTAGCACGCCCTTAGCTCTGCCCCCTAGTGGGCACCCCCTACCTGTACATCTGCTTTGGAGCGGCTAAGCCAGTTCCAATTCCACCTGCTGGTAGGGGCGGGTGGGCTTCCACGGGGCTCAAAATCAGGCCGGACTGCGCCACTCCTCCAAACACTTCCTGCCCCGCTCCTCCAAACACTTCCTGCCCCGCCTGCGGCTGCTGCAGAAAGCTGCCTTTCCAGAACTTTCTGCAGAGACACACGCCCCTCCCCTTTGGCCCCCAGCGATGCCACACCTATTCTAGCATCTGCTTGCCATTTTCCTTTCAGTAGTCTCTTTTCACTTATGCAAAGTTATTTGAAAAAGAAACTTCCTATTACTAGCTTAAGTTGAAAATCAGAATCACTCGCTATAATTAAAAGGTAGCTATAAAAATAAACACAACAAAACAAAACCTGTCACTGTTATTACACCCTAACAGGCCTTTGCCCGAGACAGGCCCTGAGTCTGGCCGGCCGCTGGACTTTCGTTGAAAGAGAGAGACAGACAGAAACAAGTGTTGGAGACCCGTCATCACCACGTGGAGACTTCTCTCTGATTTACTGAGAAGTACTGGAAAATACCGAGCTACGAAAGAATATAAGTGTCTGAGCACGTGGTCCTGGCCGTCAGTGGTGTCTGTGTGCCATCCCAGACATCTAGGGTGTCACCCAAGCGCACCAGAGACTCTGCTCCCCACTGCCGGTGCCCGGGCCCTGGACTCAGCCCTGCCTGCTCTCCAGCCCCTCAGTCACGGGCCTGACTTTGGCTTTGATCATCCATCCTCGGCTTTCAACCCCCGGCTCCAGCTCCTGACTTCACACCTGGTATCAGGGAGGACCCCCAAGTGGAGGGAGTGTTCTGAGCTGGTCAAAGCCTGAGCCTGCAGCATGTCCTCGGTGGGTGTCACCATCCGTCCAGCTGTGCCCTGCTGGTAAGCACGAGAAAATGCCCTCCCCAAAGAGGCCGAGCCCCACCGTCCCGGTCAGCTCCCAGACTGGGCCCTCTCACTAGCCGTCCATGTCCACGCACTTGCTCAGCACCAAGAATCAACGGCACGCCTACTTGCCCCAGGCCTTCTAAAGAGCTGGAGATGCGGCAGCAACCAGGGCAGACCTGCTGCCTGCCCTCATGGAGGTGACACAGCAGAAGGCCACTGACAGAGCAAAGAGGAGCTGGACAGAATAACGTCCGTCCCTCTCCAGGTGTTCGGGGAAGGCTTCTCAGAGGAGGAGCCGTTCAAAGGTGTCACAGAGAATGCAAAGCAGCACGGGGAGGTGAGAACGTCAGGCAGAGGGGGAGCAGGTGCTCAGCCCTGAAGCAGGAACCTCCTCTGTCCCTCGGGATCCTCAGTTCGGGTCTGCACCCAGAAAGGGAGCAGGCCCAGGTCCCACCTGTCCTGATGTGTCGCCCTGGCTATGCCGACCGAGAAAGTAAGTCCCAGGTACTAACAAAAAGAAGCCTTGGGAGGCCTGTCCATGCAGTTCCCATCTCCAGCTACTGCCCATTGCAAAGCGAACGAGCTTGTGTTTGGGGCATACAGACCTTTTTAGTTACAAGTGACAAAAACCCGAGTTAACCTGACAAGGAAGGAATTTATTACCTGAAAAATCCAGGAATAGACTAGTTTCAAGCCAAATTGGTTCCAAGGACTCACACTCTGTCCTCTTGTCTCTCTCACTTTCACTTTCTCTGTCTCTCAGTTCTGCTTTTCCTTCACTCTCCTCGTGGTGACAATTCGGCCACAGCAGCTCCAGCAACCCCAGCAGGCTCCCACATCCAGCGTTCTTGTGAGGCCCCCATCCGTAGGATATGTGGAAAACACCCACATGGAGTTTCCTGAGGTGCCCAGGGAGGGAAGCCCCCATCCCCCACTGTGCAGCGACAGGACTGGCTTGCCCATCGGGTCACCCTTGAACAGATACTATGTCTTAGTATAATGCGTCATTTTGTAATCTGCTTTTTAAATTGTAACTACACATTATGAGAATTTCCCTATAATACGTGATATTCTTCCATGTTATTTTTAATGGTTTCATCATTAATGCATATGATGCATATGCCATAGTTCCTTTAACCATTCCATTATGGTGCAAATTTTCCTTATTTTGGGCCACACAGGAGCAAACACTTTGACCCACATATCTTTTTTGTATTTGTTCGCTCTTATAAAAATTTCTAACAGTGACATTTCTGAATCAAAAACACTGTTTTTACTCTTTTCAAATTTTTATTTTATTTTATTTTTAATTGACAAATAAAAAGTGTACATACTTACGAATCATAAACACTTTTAATGATTTTGATATTACTTCATTTCTCTCTCTCCAGAAAGGCTGTACTAACTCACTCCTCCACCAGCTAAATGTGAGAGATGCCCATGTCCTTGAACCTTTGTAACACTGGCTGTCAGCATTTTAAACGCTTTTCAATAGTTTAACCTCTTTCCCTTTGCACGGGTTGCTTCTGAGAGTTCAGACCCAGAGGCGCTAATCGCGCAGTTTAAAAAGCGGCCAGCAGATGGCGCTGCCGCCCGGCGGCTCCGACGGCCTCGCGGCGCTGGCGAGAAGGGACGAAACGAAACCGGGAAACTGAGCGCTTGTCCAGGCGGGCAGGGGTGGGGGCGGGACGGGGGACAGGACTTTGGAAAGCGCTTCGCAGGGAGTGGAGACAATGCTAGAAAGAGCTTTGCTGGGAAAGTGATGCTGCTTCGTTGCCTCTGTTGTAAGTGCTCCCCTCTGCAAGTGTTGGGGTCCCCGGGCGACCCCCAGTTGGGGTTCAGGACCTCGCCCGCTTCCTCTCTGCCCCTCTCCACCCCTTCCTGCAGCCCAGAGGCCCCAGGGGCGAAGGAGGCCGCCATCCTCCACCCGGTCCTCCACCTGGTCCTGCACTCCGTCCTCCACATAGTCCTCCACGCGGTCCTCCACCCCGTCCGCCCCCTCCTGCGGCAGAACCTCGACTCTTAACAAAACAGGCGCCAGCGTGGGAACCACCAGCGTGGGAGCCGCGGCCTCTTTAACTCGGATCTCCGCGGCCCGCGGGCAAACGTGGGGTTAAATGAATGAACTCATGGAAGGGAAGAGAGGAGGAAGGAGGCCGGGAGGAAAAGAAAAGAAAAATATCACATCTTGGCTGTTAGGTGGTACAGCCACTTGGGAAAACCGTCTGGCGCTGCCCCTAAAGCTGACCAAAACCTGCCGAAAGAGGACCCCACAATTCCACTCCGGGGGTGCCCTGCGGGCAGACAGGCGAGCAGGGGCGCCGCAGACCCGCACGGAATTTCAGGGCAGGACTGTTCCCGGGCGTGTCCCCGAACTGCAAACAACCCGAATGTCCATCGACAGGAAAACAGAGACGTGCAGTGTGGTGTTTGTATGTCGGAACGTGACGCAGCCACGAAAGCAAACCACACCTGGACACACGGCGAGGACGAATCCCGCAAGCACAACTGAGTGAAGAAGCCAGACACGAGGAGCTTGCGTGATTCCATTTACTGCAAATCAGGAACAGGTCGCACTAAGCCACAGTGCTGAAGGGTGCTTGCTTAGATGGCGAACTCCTGAATTAGGCTTCTGCAGAGACAAGAACCAATAGCAGAGGCAGAGATGAATATGGACATATAATATGTTTACATACCTGTATTTAAAAAGATTTATTACTAGGAATTGGCTCACAGGACGATGAGGCCGAGAGGTCCCACAGTCTTCTGTCTGCAAGCTGGAGACCCAGGAAAGCCCACGGTGCAGTTCCAAGGCCTGAGAGCCAGAGAGCTGATGTTGTAGATCCCAATCCAGGTCTAGAGGCCTAAGGACCAGGAACACCGAGGCCAGGAGAAGATGATGTCGAATCCAACCTTCCTCTGCCTTTTTGTTCTGTTCAGGCCTTCGGTGGATTGGATGACACCCACCCACCCTGGGGAGGGCTACCTGCTTTCCTCAGCCCCCCAATCCGAAGGCTCATCTCTCGCAGCAGACACATCCAGAACTAATGTTTAATCGGATATCTGGGCATCCTGTAGCCCAGTCACGCTGACATCTGAAATTAACCATCTCACAACTCCTAGAAGACAAAAAAAAAAGCAGAAAGGGTTACCATAAAAGTCAAGATAGTGGCTATTACTTCCGGGAGAGTGAGGAGATTTTGACTGGGAGGGCACAGTTAGGAGTCTCAGGGAGTCAGTGGTGTTCCAGTTCTTAGTCTTGAGTGCTGGTTACAAGAGTATTTCTTTGGTAATAATCTGCTAAGTTGTACTCTATATTTTATGCACTTTTCTCTGTGTTCTATATTTCACAATAAAAATATTCAAATAAAAGAATGAATGGATGCAGCAAATATGAATTCAGTTTATTAGGCAGCAAGTGCTACGGCAGTCAGAGCTGGAATTCAGCCTGTGCTCCCCCACAGTGCTGAAGTGGCGTGGAGGGGGCTGGGGAGGTGGGTGTGTGAGTGGATGAACATCAGGCCTCAGACTAGTGGATGATCCAGACACCCACCCAGCCAGCATGGTGTCCGGACTCCAAACCCACATTCCCTGACCTACAGGAATGAAGCAGGGATGCAATTAGCCAGCAAGGCAGGGAGACCCTCACAGGAGCCTCATTAAAACAACAGCGTGTGGTAAATTGCAGGGACAGCCCAGTTTTTCCTTCCTCCCTGTCTTCACAGCTTCTGCCTCATACCTTCGCAGTTCCTCGAACTAAAGAGGCAGGGTTAATTTTCGCCCCCCCAGTCTGGGCTGTCCTGGACACTTGCTTTGTCCCCTGTGATGTGGCAGAACGGACGGTGCGCCAGCTCCAAGCCTTGGCCTCTAGAGACCTCTTGCATTTCACCTGCCCTCTAAAGCTCCTGCTGTTGCCAAGGAAAGAATGTGCCCAGGGCAGCCTGCTGGAGACACATGATGAGGTGGCCCGTGGAGCCGAGCCTTGGGCAGCTGAGACCAGCTGGCAGCCGGCAGACTCCCAGACACGTAGGTGAACTCAGTCAAGATCTGCCAACTCTCCACCGTGTGATTCGTAAACACAAATCTTAAATTATTGTTGTTTTAACCTGCTGAACCTGGGGGCTATTTGTTATGTAGAAATAGCTTACTGATACATTGTCCACGGCCAGCTGTGAGGTCTGGGCATTTGTCGGAAGGGGTTCCTGGAAGGAGCTGCCTGGCTGGGAAACGATCGGTGCCAGTCCACCCACCTCCCTCTGTGAGGCTCCAAGCAGCCTCCGCGTCAACATAACCACCGAGGCTGCCGGTGCCTGGTATGGTGGGCGCACTCCTGCCAGGCCCTAGGCTGGGCACCTTACAAACCTGGCCCACTTAACCCCTACCACGGCCCTAGGAGGTGGGCACTATTGCCGCCCCCATTTTACAGATGAGGACAAGAGGTTCTCCCAACGTCACATGTCTTGCAGGAGGTGGAGCAGGGATCTGACTTCAGAGCCATCCCATCTGCCCCCCAGTGAGCTCCCCTCAGACCATCTTCCCCAGCCTTGGGCTCTCAGAGGATGGCCACCCCCACTCACCTCCTCCTCTCCCCCAGGGCCATCTAGGTCCCCAGCGCGAAGACTGTGTTCAGCAGCATCATGCCCCAGAAGATGATGCTTCCTGCGGGCGGACACACACAAGGCCAGTTTACAGGGAGCAATCGGCAGAGAAGATGCTTTGTAACGACTTCTAAGCAGGGAGAAGTGTACTGGAATCGCACTTGTCTTTCTGATGGGGAATCTTGGAGTACTGGGGTGTGGGGACTACAGAGCTAATCTAGTGGAAATTTCAGGCTTTTTTGAGAAAGCCACAGATACAGAAACCCTCCACATAAGAGAGACTGATGCCAAGCTTTGCTGGCTGGGAAGCCAGGGAGCTCCGCCTTAGATCCATCGGGGGCACCCCTGGGGCTCCCTGGAGCACCGGTGGGGAACCACTGTGGTGGCCCAGTCTGGCAGTTTTGTTGATGGGAAAGGAGCCTGAAGGTCACAGAAGGTAGGAGTAGAAGAGCCAGAAACTGAACTTAGATCTCTTACCTTCCACCTCTGGGCTCATTCTCCTGTTACAAGTGTTCAGGAACAAAAATCACACATTCCAAAAGGAAGGCATAAACCTCATTTATTTTAAACATTCATTTTTCAAAATGGTGTACTTGGCTTCTCATCTAGTCACTAGGATAGAATTGTGCAGTCATCAAATGTGAGGGCCCATTCATATATAGCATTGCCATGTTTAGCATGGGGTCCACTGGGACCCTGGGCCCTTCTCCCTGGGGTCATCTCTCTTGACTCCTCTCCCTTCCCCTCACTGTACAGCCCTTGTGTCCCTGGCTCCCTTCAGAGCAGCTATCTCCTAGAGCAGCTTTTTCCTGGTGTCTACACAACCTCCTCTACTCCTGCGGTGATGGACAGGCCGCAGGCATGTGCAGAGGTGACAGGATCCTCCAGAACATTCCCAGGTTAGTGAGCAGCCAGAGCGGCCAGGTGAGGCGCAGTGGACTGGAAGTTATGTGTTGCGTGTCCCTGGTTTTACCTGCCCGGCTCTTTCTGGAAACAGCACCTGGTTATTCTCCCGTGGGAAGACAGCCCTCCCCGGCTCTCACCCTGTGCAGTTGGGTGTCCGAGGCTCAGGCCGCCCCTGCGCCAGCCACTCTACTCACTTATCTGGCTGGTTTCTCTGCTTGTAGGTTGTCGTAGGGGCCGCTGTAACAAACTGCCACAAAGTGGGAGGCATAAAGCAAGTCTGGAGGCTGGGAGTCTGAAATCTAGGTGCCGGTGGCGCCGTGCTCCCTCGGAGATTTTAGGGAAGAAGCTGTTCCATACCTCTCACCTGGCTTCTGGTAGCTTCCAGCGATCCTTGGCATTCCTTGGTTTGTAGCTGCATCGCTCCAATCTCTGACTCTGTCTCCACGTGGCCTGCTCCCTTCTGTGTGTGTCTGTGTCCAAATCTCCCTCTCCTTAGGAGGACACCACTCATTGGACTAAGACCCACTCCAAGCCAGTGTGACCTCATGTTAACTTGACTACACCTGCAAAGACCCTGTTTTCAAATAAGGTCACATTTACAGGCACCCGGGGTTAGGGCTTGAACATATATTTTCAGGGAACACAATTCGACCCACAACATAAGTGAAGGGTTGTACTAGGTAGCGTGCACCTCACACCCTGGGATTTTGTGTAATAAATGTTCCAAGGGCCGAACCAAATGATAGTTTCTGCAGCCTCGATCTGCAGTGGCCACGTTCTCGTCCTATCCCAAGGGGCCCCACACCCCACGGCACCTGCCTTGGCGCCCTTAAAGCGCAGATTGCTTTCTACTTCCTCTCCCCGATTAGATGGCAGGACGGGTCCGTTTCCTCCTTATCTCAGCCTTGGCACCTGCATCCACATCTGGAAGGCGAGAGAGCCGACGCCAGGCCTTGAATCCACCTGCGATCCTTTCTCTGTGCCTCCCCGATTCCGTGACGGCCCAAGCACCTTTCTCCTCCCCGCTTGACAGCTGTAAAATCTTCCCCACGGTCCGCTCGCCCCGACCCGCGTCCTCCCATCCATTCTGCTCACAGCTGTCCGAGGGGCCTCTGGGAGCCGCCAATGAACCGTCTCCCTCCCCAGCTCAAAGCTCAGGGCATGGGGCGGGGCTCCACTCACTCAGCAGAAAATCCAGACTCCTCCCGCAGCCTGCACACCCGGCCACATCTGGCCCCAGACTGTCTCCTGCCTGTGTGCGCCCTCCCGATCCTCAGAACGCCTGGCCTCGCGCCTGCTGGTCCCTCTGCCCGGTGTCGCCCGACTCAGCGTCTGCCCCTCGGAGGCCTTCCCTGGTGCTGCTCAATCTTAAGTCGCCCCTGAGCCTTTCCCACCTTCTTCTGCTTATCCCGTGAGAAATCGCCCCCGGCTCCCTTGCGGGCGCTGCTCACCCCCTCTGCTGTCCCACGGGGGGCCCATGCTTGGTTCCATCTCCGCCATCACTGCCTTGAAATTCTGAATCGCTTTTGAACAAGCCTCTCACTATTTCATTTTGCAGAAGAACTTGTACACTATGTAGCCTGACGTCTGCAGATAGCAGGCGCCCCATCAATACTTACTGGGCGGCGCCACAGCACCCGCTGGAGAGGCAGACCCCACGCGCTGCCCTCCCTCCAAAACCTCCTTCTGAGAGCTGGGCCAGGACCCCCCAGCCTAAGCAGAGAAACGGAAAGGGGAGATCGCCAGGGCAGGAGGGGGAACCAGGCCATTTCTGAGTCCTGTGACTCTTCTCTTGTCCCTCCTGTCCCTCTGTCCCTGCGCCCCGGGAGGCACCTCGGAAAGAGTGGCGGCAGAGGCCTGGGGCCAGGAGGGGCTGCGGGGAAATGCTCCGCCCCCTCCCCACTCCGGGCCGCTCTCAGGAACAGAACCCGCTCACTCGGCAGCACTCACCTGTGCGGCCAGGTGCGCACCTGGGCGGTCAGCGCAGAGGGGCCTCCGGCTCATCTGGTCCAGACTGACCCAGGGTGGGGGTGTGGCCCCCCAGTGGTCCATCCTGAAGCCACCTGAACCCCAGAATTTGGCATCGGTCCCCTTTCTGCCCCACTGATCGTGACAAGGAAGAAGCCTCCCGGCCGCCCCCCCCCCAGACTTGGCGATCTCCGTTTTTAGCAAGAGCGAGCTGGTCGCCTCTTGCCGCTTTCGGTCGGCAACAGTGTCTCGCTAGAATTCGCTCTTCACTGTGTGTCTGTTTATGGCTATTTTTCTTATTGCGGACTGATACCGTTTGTTGTGTTTTTTTGGTCATTTATGGGGGTGACATAAATGTTCCTTCTGAAATGACACGCATTTCAGTTGGGAAAAGGGGAATCTGTAAGTGATGGCGGGTGACGGTGCATATGGCAGAAGCTACGAAGGGGGCCTAGGGAAGACAGTAGGGAACTCTGGTCTGGGACCTGGTGCAGAGTGGACACTGGGCTCAGCAAGGGGCCGCTGGCGACACCAGTGCTCCGGCTCCCAGCCCTGCCCCCGTCCAGCTGACCCCACGGGCTCCGATGCGTGATGCATCGAAGTCTGCGCTGCTGTCCTCCTCCCAGAAACCCCACCCACGGGTCCCTGGGGCAGCCCCTTCCCCACCTCGGGGTCCCTTGGCCCATTTAAAAGCCCCAGCCACAGGTGAGTGTGGAATAGGTCCTTTTTGACAATGCTCAGACAAGCAAGTCTGGCGCCTGGAAATCGTGTTTCTGCTTTGAAAACTGCCACCGACTGCCTTTGCCACCTTCTGCTTAGCAAATCTTCACAGGCTGTGTTTTAAATACTCTTTCTCCTTTTGCTGTGATCAAAGGAACTGCTTGTTCCCCTGATAGGTGACAAAAGATGTCAGAGAAACTAATGAGAGAATGTGGTTGCCGCCCCCTTCCTTTCGCCTGGAGGAAGGAGAATCGCAGGGCGTCTTGGGCTGGGTGGCTTTCAGGATTGGGGCGGGGTGGGGTGCAGAGATAAGGGTAGAGGCTACAGGCTGGGGCAGAGGAGGGGACCCCAGGCAGGCCGATAATTTGGCGCCAGCAGTTGACATCAGTTGGGTGGGTCTCCACGCATTTCCCCTCTCCTGGGCAAAGCTTTCCAATTTTGCTTTGGGGTAACCACCCTTTGGGAGGTGTTGACTCCGTCCTCAGCCATGGGGCTGTGACTCAGACCTGGACAATAGGAATCTTGTACACTCCAGGTCACAGCGATTGACTTCAAGGTGAGCGTATGACCCAATCAGAACCAAAGGGAAGCAATCTTGGGGCTCTTTTAGACTGACTGCTAAGAGAGAGGACACCTCTTCCTGCTGGTCTTGGTGCAGGGACACCAGCCTGGGGCTGCCAGGGAGGTGGCCAAGAGGGACTAAGGAAATGGAGCCAAAAAAGGAGTGAGAAATGGACAGACACTGAGTCCTGCTGTTCTTAAGCCCCTAGATCAAGCCATACCTGAATGTGTGACAACAAACTGTCTTTTTTGCTTAATCTGTTGAGTTCTTTTCCTCTCATTTGGGACAGAAGACAGAAGCCATTTCACGATCACCTTTTATCACTTGGCCATGTATCTTCAGGCACCTCATTCTCTGCAGTGTCCCCCACCTCCCCTCAAGGACTCGGCAAATACAGCTTTCTACATCTAGCCACATTTCTAGGCACAATTTCAGCCCCTTCCGGGCTCATCACATGCCAGCTGGAAGAGTCTCTGTTAGACGTCCCAAGTCCAAATGGGGAAACTGAGGCCTGCTCAAGTGGGATACCACAGGGAGAATTTCCAGGATGGGTCACACCTTTGCAGCTGTCTCTGTCTGGGTTTCTTCCCGCTCTCCAGACAGTACGAAGGTGGCCCTGTGAATCCTGCAACCCGTGTCACCCTCCTTGAACTTGACAGTCCCGTTTTACAGGTTCAGGAACAGAGGCAGCAGGGACAAGGAACTCTGACACTCCCACTCTTACCCCTTAACTTGCCACACACTCAGCACCTACCCTCCACCTTTCAGCTGGGAGACAGGGAGACTGAGCACTGACACTGATTTTGCTCCTGGATCCAGCCATGCCTGAAGGTCCCAGAGCTAGCTTTTGGATCTTTCAAGAGTCAACAAATCCTCCCTTAGGCTTAGGCCAGGTCGAGTTTAGATTCTGTTGCTTGCAACCAAAAGAGTCCTGATTACACAGCTGCCTTTAAATCTCTGAGGGGCTATTGATTGTCATGGGACAAAGAGAGCAGCTATATCCAGCCAGCCCTTGGGGTCAGGAAGACCTGTCACAGGGAGCTCAGGTATGTCAGGTTAGGGCCCCTGGGAGCAGTGGGAGGGAAGGCTGGCAGCGTGGGGACGTAGTGGAAGCCAGGATGCATAGGATGGGACACAAAGGCCAGGACACAGTGCCCCTGGGAGAGGAGCTGGTTTTGCAAGAACTGGGCACAGAGACGCCTCAGACCAATGGTTCTCAAAGTGTGGTCCCCGGACCAGCAGCACTAGCATCACTAGGAACTTTTTGGACATGCAAATTCTCAGGCCCTGCCTCAGACCTACTGATCAGCAGCTCTGGCTGTGGGGTCAGCAGTCGGAGTTTTAGCAAGCCCTCCGGTTGACTCTGATGCTGCAGGAAGCTTGAGCGCCACTGATGTAGACATTTCAATACATTAAATATGCTCAGGGAAGAAAGCAAATTATTTATTGTTGAGAACAGATGTTGGGGGCTCAGAACATACTGTTCACAAGTGTCTCGGGGACCCCCACAGCTACAGAGGCTGGGACAATGACCCCATGCCTCTCCCCACAGGCACGTACCATGCGAGGTGGCAAAGCGAGGGGTGGCCACCACCTCCAAGTCCCTCCAAGCCCGTTTGCCTCAGCCTCCTCCTGGGGACCCTCCTCCACTGGGGAGACCCCAGGCAACAGCCGGCCAGGCCCGGCACACGGAGCGGAGGGGATGGCCCAGGGATGTGAGTGCTGGGCGGGGCTTGCCCAGATGACCTTGAGCCTGACGAACTGGGCTCATACACCAGCCAGACCCCCGCTCCGGCGCCCCGTGTCTCCCCAACTCCGGCTCAGAAACCACACCCCCTGCTGTCAGGATGGGCTGGGCCCTGCATCAGCAACACCTGAAGCCCCAGTGGCTGACACATCACAGGTTACTCTCGCCCTGACCGAGTCCAGAGCAAGCTGGGCGACTCTCCAGGATGCTTCTCTACCATGCAACGGCTCAGCGCACCAGGCCGCTGCGCTCTCCCGGCTCTGCCGTCTCAACGTAAGGCTTTATGGACACAAAGAACAGAAAGGACACAAACTGGCTCTTAAATACTGACACCCAGGCCCTTTCATTTGCAGCCCGTGGGCCAGAACTAGCCTCGCGATGCCGTATAGCTACAAGAGGTCGGGGACACGTGCGACACACGTGGGGAGTTGGAGATCAGTAGAAATCTCTGTGCTCTACCTGGTGGACACCACCTGGGGCGGCCCCTCCTCCCAGGGGATCCCTCGTTCCCTCCTCAAACACCTGCTGAGGACCGACCGAGAGCCAGGCACTGTGCCAGCATTGGGTCTACTGTGCGGAACAGGACAGACACAGTCCCAGCTCTTAAGGAGCTTGTGGCGGAGAAGGGGCGGGGGTTGGGCAGACCCCAATCCCCCTTTCTGTGCCTTTTTGTGTCAGCACCGCCATCCTTTCTGACTCACGGACTGAGTTTCATCAGCTCTGGACCCTCAAATGAGCCTCAGTTTCCTCGTCTGCACACTAGGGATAATCGGAGACTAACAGAGGTCGTCTGACAGCAGTGAGAACAGTGAGCTCGGATCGGCGCTGCCCCCGGCCACGGGGCAGGGCAGCCAGGATTGAAACTCCATCGTCTGAGTCCTGTTCAGGCCTCTTCAGTGGCCCTTCCTCTTCCTCCCTGGGTGGGTGGGCGCTGCAGAGTTTCCCTCAAACGTTTAAGCCAGCGGTCCCCAACCTTTTTGGCACCCGGGACCATTTTCACAGAAGACGATTTTTCCACGGATGGCAGAGGGTGGTTTTGGATGATTCAAGCGCATTACATTTATTGTGCACTTTATTTCCATTATTATTACATTGTAATATATAATGGATTAATCATACAACTGACCATAGACTGGGGACCCCTGGCTTAAGTTTCAGGAAGGAGGAGGGGCTCTGAGAGCCCAGCCTCCCAGCCACAGCCAAAGTCAGCTGGGCCGGGCCTGGAGCCAACTTGGTCCCCCGAGGACAACTTGAGCTAGCCCAGCCTGATCCCCGGGCATCCCTGGAACCGGCCCTGGCTCAGGCCATTCCAGGAGAGCCACAGCAGCTGTCCTGCCACCCAGGACTCGGACAGGGCCAGCCCCAAGCCCCTCGCCCAGTGCCCTTTCTCCACATGTGGATGTGGTCGAAAAGCTTGCCAGGGACCCGGAAGGCCACCACTGCCACCATTAGAAACCTGATCACGAGTCGCTGATTAAAACCAGGAGGGGGTTTTAATCAGCCGGGGCCGTATGCTATTTAACTGAAGATGAAAGTACACGTGATAAGCAGCGTCTCAGAAAGGATGTCGTTAAAGGAAGAGCAGAACAGCAAGTGCATCTTTTATCGTTACAGCGGCCCCTTGCAAAGCTCTCGTTAGGGGCTTTGAGGCACATTTGGGCCTGGTCTATTGTGCAGCACTTACCATGTCATTGTGTTTGACGACGGCTCCTGAGCCTGCGCCACGCTAAACTTCTAAATATACAGTTAATGCCTATTAATTATCGTTTTCAAATCAGCAAAATGATCCTTCATTAACTTAATCACCTCTTCTATTTTGTCAGGAAATTGTACTCTCTGTGTTCATAATCCCTGCATCTGAAACCAGCCTTTGGCGGGTGGCGTGTGACGCTTGGCTGACTGTTTATGGGGCGGCCTGCCTGTCTTCTCCACATCTCGAGCCCCCATCCCACCCTCAGCTGTGAGACAGGAAGCCCCTGAGGACCCCCAGAGTATGCCGCAGGGTTTGTGGGCAGCCCAGGGGCTGGGAGATGTTGCTAGCAGTGAGGCTGGGGCAGCTGCCATCAGGGTACCTGGTCAAGCTCAACCCCAGATCAGAAGGAAGTGGATCTAAACCAATACGAATTGGGGGTGATGTGGAAAGGAGGCTGCTCAGTGCCACCTGCATCACTTTGGACTACGGGCAGCCCTCATTCTCACTGTCAGCAGCCTTGGGGACCACCCTCCCCGCTCGCACCAGCTGATGACTTAGGGTATTATTGACCCCATTGCAGAGATGGGCAAACTAAGACTTGCAAAGGGGAAACAATTTCCTCAAGCCTGCAGAACAAACCAGCAACCAAGCCAAGCCTCCAGCTTAGCTCATCTAACTCGCCAAGACAGGGCCTCACCCTGAGTTTGCATGTATGACAGATGGCATTGCTGCCCAGTGGATTTTCATCCCCCCTTCCCCTTAGCATGGAAGGTGCTCCCCAGCCCCATTGCTTTTGGGCTGGGCCATGTGACTTGCTTTGGCCAATGGGATGGGAGTGTATGTGATGGGCTGCACCATGTGATTTGCTTTGGCCAATGGGATGGGAGTGGATGTGATGGGCTGCACCATGTGACTTGCTTTGGCCAATGGGATGGGAGCAGATGTGATGGGCTGGGCCGTGTGACTTGCTTTGGCCAATAGGATGGGAGCAGATATGATGGGCTGGGCCATGTGACTTGCTTTGGCCAATGGGACAGGAGTGGACGTGATGCCCACCAGAGCCCCTGCTTCTCGGGTGGTCAGGAGATGCCCAGAGAAGGGGGTAGAGAGAACAAGAGAGAGAGAGAGAGAGAATGCCACAGGGCACGTGCCTGAGGACCTGGTTGGGTCAAATGCCCTGGACAAATCACCCAACGTCCCAGCCTTGCCCTCCTGACTGGTAGGATGGACGTGGTGGAACACCGACCTCCTGCAGTTGCCGTGAGGAGGGAGTGGGCAGGGCTTTGCCTGGAGGGCTGCTTTGCCTCTGGTGGGATCCGGCACCAGGGCATCTCAGGGCTCAGAGCAAAGAAGCGGCTGCTCCCCCGCCCCACGTCCGAGCTTGGCCAGCCTGTCTGCACTGTTCCAGCCCAATCGCAGCTTCTGTAAGTGCCAGTCGTCGCTACAGTTCACTCCCCTCTGCTCCAACTTTGCTTCCTCAGCCTTGTTTTAAGCCCTGTCCTCTCATCTCATTTAAGCCTTACGGGACTCTACAGCCAAGGGGGGACAACAGACGAGCATTTGTGACAAGGGGCTGTGCAGGAGCCCAGGAGTGGCACCTGCCTGGGCTTGGGCGTCAGGGAGGGCTTCCTGGAGGAGCTGGGTCTTGAAGGAGGAGTGAGGCAGACGCACCACGGACCCACAGCCACCTGCAGTTTCAGCTGTGGCTGCCGGGGACAGTCCAGCAAACACAAATGGCAGAATCACATCTGGTCTTCCTGCCAACTCCCAGGGCCTCCTCCAGTCCTGCAGAAAGGGAGGGGGCATCAACGCCCCTAGAGGCACCCCCGAGACACAGGCCAGGACCAGTGACACGTGCTCCAGCCTTTTGTCCTGCAGGTGGACACCCCAGAGGGTGTTCTCATTGAGAGGGCCACTGCCTCCCATGGCACCCTCGGCAACACACTGTGTTGCCTCGTCACCTGCCCTCTCACTCCTCTCCCGGGCATCATCCCACCAACGATCCATCTGCCCCTAAGTCTTTGTCTCAGGCTGCGTCCTGGGGAGCCCAGGCTAAGACCAGGGGTAGCTGGGTAGGGGCAGGAACAAGTATAAGCATATTCTGGGATGGAAGGGAAAGGAAAGTCCTCCGCTGTTCAGAGACTGTCAGGAAGCACAGGGCAGCAATGCAGGGAGGGAAGGCCAGACATACGAGAGAGGAGGCAGGAGACAGGCAGGGGCAGCTCCGAGGCCCTGTCTGCTGCGCTGGGAGTTGGGCCCTTGTCCTGAGGACAACGAATGTGTTTGCAGCAGGAAGTGGCATGGTCAGACTGGTGTTTTAAAAGTGTCTGTATTGTGGGGACCGACGGGAGGGAGCACGGCCAGACAAGGAGCTGTCCCCAGGTTGGGGGAGAGCGGACAGGCCTCTGTACTGGGGCAGCAGCAGCTGGGATGGAGGGGCAGAGTGGGGATCTTTTTAGGAGGCAGAAGCGAAGGGTCTCAGTAGTTGGATTCGTGATGAGGGAGACGGAGGAGCCAAGGATGACACCCAAGCTTGTGCTGTGGGCTACTTGGTAGACTGTTGCCGTTTCCTGAACTGGGAACACATTGTGGGGTAAGACAATGAGTTTGTTTTGAAGTATGTAGTTGGAACTTCTTGTAAGCAGCCTAGAGATGGTCATAGAGGCCACAGGCAGAGGTGACATCCCGGAAAGTGAGTCCAAGAAGAAGGCAAGGGGGCAGGGACAGAGATCTGAACACCACCACCATTTTTAAGACTTTTTATTTTGAAATAATTATAGATTCTCAGAAAGTTGCAAAGATAGCACAGACAGGTCCCATGTACCAGTTTCACTGTCACCATTTTTAAAGGATTAGGCAAAGCCGACTGCTAAAAGCAGCCCAGAGATGCTGGAGAAAATCCAACAGGGTTTGATGTCAGGAAAGTGATTTCACTTAGAATTTGGCTGCAAGTGAAAGAGGTTAAAATAAGTGAAAAGTTGACTTTTTTCCCCTCATATGATAATCAAATGTAGGTGTCCAAACCTGGGACATAGGCTCTGGTTCTCTAGGTTCTCAAGGACACAGACTTCTTCTAGCCACCTCACCATCTCTAGGGTATTGTCCTTGTCCTCATGGTCCAAAATGGTGCCTACGATTCCAGCCATCACATCTGCTTTCCAGGCAGAAGAGTGGAATAAGGGACAGAGAAGAAAAGAGATGATGAGAGGTAGAAACAAGCTTTCTTTTTAAGGAAGATTTCTAGGAGCTGCCACATGACACTTACTACCGACTAGAATTTAATTCCAAAATTTAGTTGCAAAAGAGTCTGAGAACTATAGTCTTTATTCTTGGACTCAAAACCAGAGGTTCTATTACCGAGGAAGAGAGGGGGAATGGATTCAGGGGAGCAACTAGCTGCCTGTGCACGGAATCCAAGGGCAGAGGGTGTTCTGGAAGCATCACAAAGACAGTCAAGCAGTCAAGAAAGAGTTACTGCAATGCCCAGTGGATTTAGGGACAAGAAAGTCAGTGGCAACTTGGTGGGGATGATGACAATTGTCCATCTGACCCAGAGCCCTGGTCCTGAGCACTCGTGTTCTCTAGAGTCAGTTTTCATCCGGTGGGTGGGACAGAAAGACAGGTGCTGGAGAGAGAGTACCGGACAGAGAGTGCGAATCTAGACCGCGGGCGACAGCAGAGCAAGCAGGACACGGGGATGAGGGAGTGGACGGACACCAGGACGGGCCCAGGAGGGGCTCTGAGAAGGACAGGAGTGAGGACAGAGGGAGATGGCGGATTCTGTGGCTTCCAAGATGGGGCACTTCTGGGTCTGCCGTGGGGCCCAGGGGCGGGGACGACGGAAGAGGGAAAACGGGTTTTGCAGGGGTGGGGTCATAAGGCGGAGAGGTCAGGGTCCAGGTGAGAGCAGAAACCCCCAGGATGCTGGCAGGCTGCCAGGTCGAGGCAGACTGAGCCTCCTGACAGTTCTCCCGGCCCCTCCACACCACCCCTCTGCTGCCAAAGAGCCTCGTTCGTGTACTTGTGGTCATCATGGCGCCGGCCCCAAACCCTGAATCGCTCCTCATGGAATCCCAGGAAAGGGTCCAATCCCCTCACCTTTTCCTTGAAGGCCCGCGACTGTCACCTGGCACGGATTAGGATGCTTTCAGCTGTAAGCCACAGAAACCCCAAGTCGCAGACACTGCTGGTGCCTGGCTCCGCAGCCCCTGCGTGAATCAGTGTGTCCGCTGGTCCAAGTTCCAACTGCCGACACCCGTGAGTCTTTGCCGCCCACGCCTGTGCCCCGGAGCAGCCCCGGGCCGAGGACTGCCCGGGAGGGGTGGGCACGCGCCGCAGCGGGAACTCTGACGGTGATCCCCGTGGGCTCCTGGGGCTCCCCCGGATTAAGCTCCCACAGCTCGTTTGCTCCCTTCCTTCCTGTCTCACTTCCCCACTCTCCTCCCCATGCGTCCCCGGGTCACCTCAAAATAAACAGCCTGCACCCAAACCCACGCTTGGGGACCTTCTCCTGAGCAGAGCCAAGCGACCCAGGTGCACAGGCTGGGTGGCTGCGGCCTGAGCGAAGCTCCGCGTCATCCTCGAGGCCCCGGGTCTGCGTGTCTGCTCTGTGGTCCTCAGGCTGGCAGCGCGATGGCCGCCACGTGACTACGCCTTACAAGGCCCCCACAGACGCCCCTTCGATGTGGCTAGATCAGGGCCACATAACCTTTCCTGAACCAATCTCCGGCGAAGGTGACGGCACTGCCAAGGCCGCTTAGACTGACCACCTGCAGGCAGAAAGGACAGTGGGGTCGGCCACAAGGACCTGTCACCATCCCATCACCCGTGTGCTGTGAATCTCCCGCCGTAGGTACAGGACAGAGCGGAAAGGCAGGGCCGGTTGGTGCTCCCTGCCAGCCAGCTCTGTTTTCTCACTACTTCATTCATTCATCCAACAAGGATATGTTGAGAGTTCTCTACGTCCCTGCCCTGCTGGGGACGGCAGTGGGAAGACAAGAAAAGCGCAGAGGGCCAAGTGCGGCCTCCTCCAGGAGGCCTTTCCTGATTTCCCCAAACCAGGAGGCTCCCTCCTGCTCTGAGCCCCCTCGGGCATCCCAGGCCCTGGGCCGACACTGCCTTGGCTGGCTCCGAAGCGTCCCTGTGTGCCCGCTGCAGGTGAGGATATTCGTCTTGTCTTCTCCATTAAGGCTCCTAGAGGGCGGGCGCCGTGTCCCCGGGGCCTGACCCGCGGCCTGGGCCGACCCGCCCGGCCCAGTCCCGGCCCCGCACCTGCCGCGCAGCCGCCGCCGCCGCCCCACGCCTCTCCCATCAATTTCTTATTTCATAAAAATCAATTTCTGTCCCATTTTCGCCGTGTACATAAAAGACTGTGGCATTAATTAGCCTCCGTTTCCTCTCTCTCCCCCTCTCTCTTTTTCTTCCTCATCTTTTTTGGAAACCTCTTTGTAGGGAAAATCTCATATTTCAGCAATTTGCATTATCCACACACTCAGCTTTGAAGTTCTAAGTTATGGTAAGAAAAGGACCCACTTATCTGCCCATAAAAAATGTTCAAAGCTTATAAATTCCCTGAAACAGATGTACATTATCATTGGATTTGCCTTTCTCTTTGCTAGAGCATGCCTAATAGAGTTGCGGCCGCCCCCTGGCCCCCTCCCCCGCCCCCGTTAGCATCTTGTCTCCGCAGAAGCCTGCACCCCACTGGGCCGGCCGACTTCAAAGGTCCCGGGCTGTCTGTTAGAAGCGAAGCACAAAGTGGGAACATAGGGGCCTTCTAAATCCCCGGCGTTTGAGTCAGTATCCTGCCTCCCTTCTCCCCTCTCCTGGCAGAGGGACACGAGTTAGCCGTCCCCTCTGCCTTCGCGAGCGCCAATCTGCAATTACCAGAGAGGAAATCGAGGCCTCTTTCTCTCGCAGTCTCTCTCCTTGCCCTCTCTTTCTTTCCAACTTTTCTTTTGGTTCCTTCCTCGCTTCACATGTTGTTCGACAGCAGGGGCGGTGGTACTGATCCCAGTTGTAGGTGAACAAGCGGCTCGGCTCCTCAGTGCTCGTATGGGCACAAGTATGGACACACAGCTCACCACCCGATCCTGTAACGACAGCCGCCTCTCCAGGCTACTGCTCCCAATCCAGAGTGTCACGCCCTGTCTCCCTGCTGCTGCCCTTCTAACTTCTTGATGCGTCTCTCAGGGTGATGAGCAAACTCCCCACACGGCCCACCGGGCCTCCCCCTTGCTGCCTGCCCCCAGCATCCCGGGCTCCGGCGGCTGCCCAGTGGCCAGCCTCTCCCTCCCTTCCCGGCCTTTCCACCCACTGTTCCCTCCGGCCTTGCACCTGGCTCACTCCTCATCCTTGAGGTCTCCAGCCACATGTGGCTTCCTGGGGAGTCCCTCTCCAACCCACGTCTCTCTCACGTCCCCTCAGAAGTCATCACAGTTTATAACAATGTCATTTGTGTGTGACAGCTGCCCCCCACTCCACGAGACTGACAGCTCCATGAAGCTAGATGGAAATGGCATCTGTCCCTAAATACTTGGAAGCACGGAGGGATAGAAGCATCCGGAGAGGAGCATGGGCGGGCGTGGTCCAGGGAGAGGCCAGCTGGGCTGAGCACCGAGTGCCACGTTCCGGTCTCTCTCCGCTCTGCCCGAGTCTTGCCCAGAAGTTCCACGTCGGCAGCTCCTTGCCACCAGGGTGGGGGCGTGCGTGGGGGGCTATGTGTCACACTCCAGAGACAGACTTGCAGTAACGAAACCACACTGCCAGGCTCAGTGCGAGACACAAATGCCAAATTCTTCATCCCAGTGAAGGAAGGAAGGAGGGAGGAAAGGTCACATGTACCACACTGGAATATTCTGGCCAAGAATTTCTAGGCCAAATCACAATCAGATGCTGCTTTTTGAGGACAGAGTCTGAGGAAGTGGAATCAGGTGACCTCAGCTGATGGCCAAGGGCCCCCTCCATCTGGAGGGGATCTGGCCAGGGCACCTGAACCACTCAAAGTCGCCCAGGGGCCCTGTGCCCGGGCTGTGCTGAGAGCCCACAGGCCAAGTCCAGTGATGCCACCCAAATATCCAGCAGATTCCTGGTTTTCAGTTTGTCCCCTTCTGGGTGGCAGAATCAACATGGCAGTGAGTCTGAGCACCGGGGCCTGTGGGAGGGAGGCCCCGTGCCCGTCCGTGTTCATGAATCCAATCCACAAAGACGTACCGAGTGCCAACAGCAGGCCTCGGCCGCGGCGGGGAGGCCAGGAGTGTGCCATCCTTCAGTCTCTCGACAGTTAACACGTGCCTGTCTTTGCTGGGCCTTCGGGATTGCGAAATAATCTTCAAAAGAAGGCAGTGCTTTGGTGGAAACCAAATGATCAGAGGCATAAACAAGTGTATACAGTGGATCCCAATTATTCACGGATTCTGTATTTGCAAATTCACCTACTCACTCGAATGCACCCATAACCCAAAATCAACACTCATGGTGCTTTCGCATCATTTGTGGACATGCGCAGAGCAGCAAAAATCTGAGTTGCCTGACTGCGCAGTCCCCACTGCGGTGAACACGGTGACGATCCACCTTCTTCTCATTCCTGCTCTCGTCCTGTAAACAAACGTCCTTCTCACGGTCTGGTTAGCACCATGCTGTTTGCATTTCTGTGCCTTGCGTGGGTGGTGCGGCGGTTTAAGATGCTCCCCAGGCACGGCGCTGAATCGCTGTCTGCTCTTAAGGGCAGAGGGTGAGATGTGCCTTGGACGAGCTTTGTTCAGTCCTGAGTCCCGGTGCTGTTGGCTGAGTTCGATGTCAGTGAGTCAAGAATATACAGTCAATCAGTGTCTTTAAATAGAAACACACACAAACAAGGTTGTGCATTGACCGGGTGATGAAAATGTGAGCAGAGGCTGGCAGGAACCCAACCCTGTACTTCCACTAGGAGCAGCAGTTCGGTGTTCACTAACTCAGCCACCACGATTAGTGAGAAGGGACTGCAGTTGCAAAAGTGACCAGCATATGAGTGAAGGGGACCCCAGGGCACCCCGGGACCTCAGGACACCGTCTTGCCGAAGCTGGAGCCTTGGCCACACCAGCCGCCCAGCTCCCTTCACTCACATATCCCTGGACTAGGCTGGGGTGACGGGAGGTGGGGGTAGGACTGGTCTTTGTCAACCTCTGCCAATGTCCGCAGGCTCCTGGGAAGTGTGGGTCTAGTGGCTAACAGCTTGTCACCATGGACAGGTGTCCGGCTTGTGTTTACCCCCACCACGCGTTAACCACGAGTTTGGTAAGTTGCTTAACTGAACTGTAACTCGATTTTCTCATTGGCTTCCTTACGAGGCTGTTCTGAGGATATCAGCGAATGGGCTGAGCATACAGCAGGCACTCCATAGTTGATGGATATGGCGATCCAGACTCCTCAGCAATCTGGGGCTCAGCAGTTGGGCAAGGGCAGCCCCAGAGGCAGGACAGCCAAGAAGTGCTCCGAAGGTGTCCCTGTCCCCCGAGGAAGGGCTGCTGGGCGTGGCTTTCAGGCTGCCTGTCCCTAGCATAGCCCCACCCCTTCGGGGCTCAGAGCTGTCACCCTGCGCTCCAGCTTCAGAGCCGGGGTGGTCTCATTGTGCTAATTTGGAATTTAAGGCCCAGACAGGGCAGGGGTTTGTCCGAGTCCACGCTACAAGTCAGGTCTGCAAGGAATGGAATGACCCCATCGAACGTGAGAGGGAAAATCAACAAGGCAGAGTGACCCTTAAGTGTGTGGTAGAAGCCACGTGCTGCAGCAGCTGCCCCACAGCGGTTCTGCAGCCAGGGTAGGTGCAGGGCACCCTTCATTGGTCAGGGCTGTACCTCCTTCCCCATAAGCCCTATGGGGTCACATTCTCCTAACAGCAGCCATTGTTGCTGGTTTTTTTTTTTTTTTTGGAATAAAGGGCCTACTATGTGTCAGGCTCTGTGCTGAACGCTTCACACTCGCTGAACCATTTAATCTGATGCTCACGACAGCTCAGTGAGGTAGGTACTCTTGATTAGCCTTGTGTTACAGAAAAGGAAAGCAAGGAACAGAGAGGTTGAGTGACTTGTTCCAGGTCACACAGCTGGCAAGTAGCAGAATCAGGACTCAGCTTGGGTCAAAAGCGCATACTCTCAAGCACGGGCCGTTCTGCCCAGCTCAGCCGGCCCCCAAGCCTGCATTCTCTGGTCCAGCTACTGGATCTGCCACCTTCTCAAACTCTATCCACTAAGTCAATCGCGCAGGAGCTGGGACACCAGGTCCAGAGAATTTGGAGCCGCATCCTCCCAGATCTGCAGATGGGAAGGGACCAGACTCTGAGCTGAACGGCGAGACGCAGCCCAGAGAGGCGGAAGTTTCAGCCAGGCCTGGGCTGGTCAGGACAGCAGCGGGACTCCCCGTGTGCCCACCTGAGAGCCCCCCTAGACCGGCAGCCTCTCCTCCCCCCGTCCAAGAGAGTCAGGAGCATTCATTCAGGGAGCCTGATCTGTAACAATCTCCTCTCACATTTCATGCCTTGCTAAATCCCCAAAGTCCCTGGCGCCGAAGCAAAGCAGACCTCCTTAGGCCCACTTTACAGAAAAGCAAACTGAGCCTCAGAGAGGGAAAGTCACGGAGCCAGATGGAATCCAGCCAGTCTTTGGGGTTGGGGTTCTTTCCACCCACCTTGGCTCTTTCAGGAGTGTCGAGCAGGGTCTCCCACAGGATGGGACCCTCCAGCCCACCCTGCCCCACCTGAAGGAAGAACGGGGCCATGTGAGTGAGGGTCTCCAGGACCACCCCAAAGACCTCGCCATCAAAATCCTCCCCCACACGAAACGCCTCCCATAGCCGTTCTCCTCGCTAAAGCCCTGCCCTGCACAGGCCTGGTTTTTAAGTGGCACCACTGACCCCTAAAGGTGCTTGACGCTGCGCAGGGGTCATGAGCAGACTCGCCCCGGGGCCCAGCCAGGGAAGGCACAGGTGACCAGGCCGCGCGGGCTCTGGGCACGCGAAGGAAGGCACGTGCCCCATTCGGAGGGGCGGCGCTGCTCAGTTCCTGTGGCGTGCTGCCAACGGGAATGTGCGCCGGGGCTGAGCACACCTTCTGAGTTTTACCGAAAAAGCCCCAAATCCAGAATTTTTAGGTGAAACCATTAGATTTTGGAAATTAATTCCAAATTTTTGAAAAGCTGGATGGTCAAACGTGACATGCTAGGTATGGTCCCAACCAGCAGAGGGGACTCCCGGGGGCCCAGAGGGAGCAGGAATAGGAAGCGAAGGGAGGGGCGGAGTTCCAGCCCCCACAGCTTCTTGGGGAGTGTGACCCCAAGCCCTCTACCACGCACTGAGAGACACCGCACGGGGCCGACCACTGGCCGGGCCGGGCCGTGACAGGCCCGCCCACACAAGCAGGATCACGCAGTGGCCTCTGCAGTCACTGACTGGTGACGGAGGCTGGGGAACCCCCTCCCCAGAGATCACAGTTGCCACCCTACCTCCATGTCCCTCAGAGGCAGCTGAGGTCACAGACCGACAGAGGGGCCTGAGAGCTGGTCTGGGCTCAGCTTCGGAAAGACGTGTCATTTGGACCACACACCCGCTCCTGGAATCTCAGTTCCCTGTCTCTAAAATGGGAAGGATAATTCCTGCCCTACCACAATTAGTTGTCCAAAAACACAATGACCAGTTAACCAAATTTTCGCTGGTTTCCGGGGTGAAAAAAAAAAAAACAAAAACCGAGACAACACAATGAGAGTTTTTTCTTTTTAAATAAAGCTAAATTATGTCCTTCCTTTATTTGGTTTTCATTTAAACAATAAGAGACTGCAGTTTTCTATTCTTTTCCTTCTTCTTTTTTTTTTTTTACATCCTTATTTAGCAAAATTAAAAGTTGGAAATGCTGTGTTGCTTTCCCAAACTTTTACTTGAAATGTTGCTGCTTTGTAAAACGCCAAAGTCAGGGACGCGGGGGCAGGAGGATGCCATCAACGGACGGTAAAGGATGTGACGTCTTCACCCCCCTCCTGCCACCTCCCTTTATTTCTCATCCCTCTCTCCCCCTTACCAACTACCTACTACGGCCGCGCCACAGCAAAACCCAAGGAGCGGTCCCTGCCTGCAGGGGCGTTAGGCCCGGAGGACAGCGACCCACAGGCCAGGATTCTGATAACCACTGCTCACTGCCCCTCTGCCCGGGCACCGGCGATGCTGGCTCCAGAAGTGAGGCCTTGTTGGAAAATAAAAAATAGCCGAGGTCAGCTTTGATGAATTCATCCAGAATTTTGCGATCAGAAACATCTAGAAAAGAGTTATTTCAGTGGAGCAGGGGAAAGCCAGGGCCCAGGGTGGGAGTGAGGAGTAATCCTTTCAGTGCTTGGGACCCCTTAAGGCCTTGGTCCTGCTCAGTGGCCCAGGGGGTTCTGGACTGCTCTTCTCCTGCCCCAGGGCCCGTCCTCAGACCGCAGAAGCTTCTCCGAGGCTGTTTGTACCTGAGTCCTTCTTCTAAGCTCTAATGCCCCTCCCTGCCTACCTCTCTCCCCTGATTTAGGGGCTGGGGAAGGGAAGGGGTCTGCCCAGATGTAGTCCCCAAAGCGGACCCAGCAGGGGCAGGGCAGAGCCCCCATAAGCTTGGAACCAAGCCTGGGTCTGCCGTGTGGCAAAGCGGGACGGCAGTGTTTGCACCAAGCCGTCTTCCCCAAGGCTGGCCTCGACCGAGGCTCCGAAGCAACGTGGGAGGGTTGGGAGAAGTTTTCCGGAAGGCCACTCATTTCGGATCCCAGGCCTGAGCCAAGGGAGGGAAGAGAGTGTGTGGTCTACACTCCAGGGGTCACTGTGGATGCGCCCTGGTTGGAGGACATTCAGAGTCCCCCTAAATCTCGCCGTCTTTGGGTGCCTGTAGTTTTAGAACAGGGAGGAGAGGTGGTTTATTCAGGGGCCAGAAGGGAGGGCAGCTAGGAAAAGGACTCAGCCCGAACACACAGGGCTGGTACTGAACCTCCATCCTGTCCTCCGGGGTGGTCACGGCCACTTGCTCCAACATTCATGAAGTTTTTGGAGGTCCCTGGTGCAGCAGGGTTTGGGAGGAGCTCTCCCTCTGCCTCCCCTACCCCCTTAATGCGCACACTTCATGAGGCAGGGCCACTCGGACTCCGCCCCGCTTATGCCAAGGCACGGGCAGCTGGGATTCTCAGACTGATCTGCGGCCCGGCTGCGACACCACCTCCTGAGGTGGGGAGCTTGTTAAAGGTACTTATCCCTGCGCCCCACCCCCAGACTCACCGCACCGAAACTCTGGGCTGGGGGCCTGCGTATCTGCATGCAACACGCTCCCTGGGGGATCCTTACAGCCCGTGAAGCTAGGTGCTCCCCTCAAAGGGCCCCTCTGAGGCCACCTGGGGAAGGTGCAAGGCTCTAGAGGGTCTTAGCTGGGCTGCACAGGAAGTCCCCTGGGAGCCTGAAACATTTTGATGCCGGGGCCACACTGCAAACTCACCCCTCGGCACCCTCAGAGGTGGGGCCCAGGCACCCGTATTTTTTAAAACCTCCCCAGGGGATTCTGAAGCGCCCACAGGATGAGAATTACTGGTTGGGAGCACCCGTCTCTGCCTTCCCCACCCCCTGCCAGCAGGCTGGTCCACGCCAGAGTCGCATCTGGAGGGTCTCGTGTCTAGGTAGGAGTCTCTGCCGGGCTCGAGGGCTGGACGTGCCGGGATTCTTCTACTTGGTGGGAGAAAGTGGAGGGAGGAGGAAAGCCCCCAGTCTGCTAGCTAGAGGCGGGGAGTCTCTGCCAGGCCTTGCCACTTCCTCCCCAGGGTGACCTTCTGTTACTGGAAAATGGGTCTCACATCCATTCCCCCTCCTCATGCTAGAAGCACCCTGATGCCAGGTACAGAACGCCCTTTGCCTGGAAGCACATTGTGAAATAAAATCCTAAGCCCTCTGCTAACTGAATGGACCCCTCTTGGCCAAGAGGACCCCAGAAACACCTTAAAACTGAGTTCCCAGACATGATGGGATGGGAGAGATAAAGCACAATTCCATGTGTATGATTTCCCTTCATGAATATTCATGAGTCCTCCTATAGCTTGTTGAATATGTATATTTGACCATCCCGCTCAATATAAAACCCGGTTCCCCGCCACTTCTCTGAAGCCCACGCGTCTGGCTCCTGGCCAGGGGCTCTGCGTTCCAGCCTGTTGCAATGGCCACCCAACAGGTTGCTACCCTTTATGAGAAATAAAGCTCTCCTTTTGCAAAGTATAAACTGCATTAATTTTTTTTAGTTGCCAACATTAATCAGGAAAATCTTTCGGGGCGCGAGCCCCTGAGAAGAGGGACTGGGTTCAAAGTTCTGCCGCTTTGGGAGAAGGTGATGAGACCAAAACCAGGTCAGAGCCCCAAACAAAGGGCATGACCGTGGCAAGTGATAAAACTTACAGCTTTTAGGGGTCAGTGAAGCCGTGGCTGAGCCATCTGTATTTGCTCTGCGAAACGCAGCACGGCTCACACCTAGAGAAGGACGCGGCTGGCCTGGGGAAGCCGAGTCAGGGCTAGGAGGGTGCGTGCCGGAGCGTGCTTGTGTCACCCCAAGGTAGAGCTGCCTTGGGGTCTCTGGGCTGTGCAGTCCCCAGGTATCTGCTGTGTGGCAGGTAGCCCCATCTTCAACAGGGAGGTGAAGGCAGTGGGTGGGGGGCGTTCAGAGCCCCCTAGCACTGAGCACATTTTAGGGGTTCCCTTTCACTCCCGACAGCACTGACAGGCCTCACAGAAGCCGGGTTATCAGTGCCACCATCTGACAGCCGCGGCGCCGAGGTGCACGCAGCCCTCCCCTTCCTCCTGCCACTTAAGAGGCTGCTTACCCCGCCCGGTAATGATTTGAGATGTAAATGCTAAGAAAAAGAAGGGAAAGCGAAAGAAACCGCTCAGGCTGTTTCCTTTGCCAAAAAGTGTAATTGGCACGGCTGGGTGTGAAATGTACCAGCCTCCCAGGCCCTGGCAGATGACAGCGGGCCCTGTAGCTGGGCGTCTCACCCAGCTGTCCGCCTGAACACGTACCCAGCCCTTGGTGCCCAGTGACAGATCAGCAGAAACAGGCCACCTCTCCCCACAGCGGGGTCTCCTCTACAGCTTCTCCAGATCCCAGGGCAGCCCCCATGCTCAGAACTCAGGGACCCAGGGCAACTGCTCCTCTGAAATGGGTGTCAGCAGATTCGCAAGCAGACGAAACTAACTTCTCACCCCCACCAGCCTGTGGGAAAATGTGCCCAAAGCCTCACCAAGAAGCACAGTTGCTTCCTTCCAGTTTTTCTTCCTTTCCTCCCTTTCAACCTTCCTTCCTCTTTCTTATTCCTTCAATTTCTCCTTATTCAGTGGAATCTCTTTAAGAGGTCATTTAAAAGAGCATCGAAATTGAAATGGCACTTGCTCTTGAACTCAGCAGTTCCACGTGGACACTGTCCGTGGCTGTGCTCCTGCGGGCGGGCACCCTCAGCGCAGTGTGCCCGTCAGAGCCCAGGATGAGAGATGACCCACTTGCCCACCCGGAGGGGATGGGGCAAGCTGGTGACAGCGCCTCTAGCAGCAGAAGGCAGAGCAGCTGTTAGAGAGAAGCCGGCAGAGCTACAGGACCGAGGAGTGAAGATCTCCGAATACTAACATATTAGGTTGCAGAGAAAAAGGGTGCGAGTGCGAACACTATGCTGCTCCCTATGTAAAAAGAAAAGAGTGGGCGGAGGAGGGAATTAAGCGGTAACTGCAGGGTTTTCTTTCTTAAAAATAAATCTGAAATAAGTATTGCAAAATGTCAGATTGTGTAAATTCTAGGTGGTGAGCTCACAGCTGCTGTTACACAATTTTTCTGTTTCAAACTTTGTGTTCGAAATATTTAAAAAAATTAAAATTTCAATAAGGAGGTATTTTATATGAATGCATTTATTCTGGTAAAGGACAGCCAACACTTCGATAGTGCTCACAGGGGCCAGGCACTGTTTTAACTCGTTGGGGTCTCACTGTGAGGTAGGTACTCTCAAGATCCTCCCCGTTAGAAAGGGGAAACTGAGGTTCACTAGTTCACCTGAAGCACAGAGCTACAGTGAGAGGGAGTCAGATTTGAACCCAGGCAGCCTGGCGCCCAAGCCTGTGCTCGCGACCGCCACACCACACTGAAGGCTCCCAGACGGCACCCAGGAAGCTGGTATCACGGACGCCGGCCGGCCTGGGCCGGAAGTTTACTTTTTACTGTGCACCCTTTGTACCATTTGAATCTTTCACAGGTGCGCATGTCACTGGTTTTAAAAATGATTTTTTTAAGTTGGGTAAATCCCAGTTAGGAAGCAGTAACAGAATCCTGACAGGTGTGAGCCGGGGGGAGGCGGCAGGGGACCCGCTCTCAGAGGCGCCAGAGGAACTGCCTAGTAATATACACGCGGCTAGGCGTTCAGCAACCCTGGGCCGGGCGCCACCACTTCCTGTCCGCTCAGCGCCTCTCCCCGTGGCTCTTCCAGCACAGACCCGCCCCTTCGGTTGGGCACGTGACCCCGGCTGGTCCACAGTGATTGGTCCATAGCTGGGCATCTGATCTAAGCCCAGCCAATCAGAATCCTCCCCTGGGCGGGAGGAAGACCCTGGTCTGGAAGACCCTTTTCCTTCCAGTTTTAAGACCTGGAATGCCAGCGCTCGGGGTTCCCCGACAAAACATGTTGTGGGTACAAGAACAAACCCAGAAAGAGGGCTCAGAACCAGGCTCGGCTTCACTAGCATCCCGGATCCTGTTATTTCAAAGCCCGCTCCCTCCCTGCGTCCCCAGTTTGGTTTCATGCACCTCAATTTGCTTTGGTTTGTCACTGAACAGAAACCCACAACCCCAAACAAGCGGCCCAAACCCAGTGGTTACGCCCTTCAGCAGCGGTTAAGGGATTTCTGGAAGACCAGAATCCCAGCTCTGCCACTTCCTGTGTGGTCTCAAGGGAGGTACTTAACCTCTCTGGGCCTCAGACTCGCTCCCTGAGCGTCCACTGCTTGCCTCGTAGGGTTATCCTAAGGATTAACGAATTAATCCAGTCCCAGGCACACCAGCAATTAGTAAAATTAATAAGACAGTCACAACAACTAAGCCCACTACCTTCAGAAACGATGCTTTACTCACTACGTTAAACCCAAACTCGAGGCTCTGGAAAAGGGATCCTCGCTGGGCGACAACGCAGCAGAAAGGCAGGCAGCTGGAGCCGCGTTTCCCTCCGTGTTCCCGCAGATCCACTCTCCGCTCTCCTCTGCCCCGCAATGCCCGTGTGACACCCATCAGCAAGCTCCTGGCCTGCTGGCTCCCGGGGCTTTAGCCAGTGGTGCCTTGACAGACTCACAGGGGCAGGAGAGTGGGGTCAGGATATTTACTTTCCAGGGGGGTCCCCATGGCTGGTGGCATCCCTCGACCGAAGGTCACAGCTCCTTCAGGGGTCTCCCCCACCCCCTAACCCTGTCTGCTGAAGATGATGCCCTTCCTCACCCCTCAGGCGCAGGGCTGCGAGTGGTGCCCCACAGCGCCAGCCCCAGGGTTCTGCACTCACTTGAGGCTTAACTCGCACTGTGTAAATACTCCTTTATTAAACTCTCCTCACGTTACCCAATTTGTGATCTGCTTTTGATGGGGACCCCAACTAGCTGACAGTGGTTCTTTTCCAGGTCACTCCAGGCTCTGGCCAGACAGTATCCTTCTCTGCAGAGGATACTTCCCCAGGATCCCAACTCTGGCCACTGTCCCCATTTCCCTCCAAAATGTCAGATTCCAAATTCTGAGAAAGGACCTCTGACGAAAGCACTGGAGGGACATCCAGCCCCAATAGGAGACACCCAGGTCACATCTGGGCTCATGAAGCATCCAGAGAAGCAAACCACTGATTTCTCCACACCAGAAAAGATACCTGAGCGTGTATATTTACAGAAAGATACGTAGAAATGGACAGATGGCATCTATCTATAGATAGGGAAGCTCTGTTCGAGAACCACGTCGGTACATATGTATCTGCCAATGGTAAAACACGAGACTTCCACATCCTCCTTCACAACCAACAGCACACAATGGCCTGATCTTGGAAAACCATGTTTGTCTATGTGGTTGGTTCCCTCTCTAGCAGTTTCCAAAATGAAAAGGCTGGTTTCAGGAACAGTCCTTAAATGTGTGTGTGTGTATGTGTGTGTGTGTGTGTGTGTGTGTATGTGTGTGTATCTTTCTAAAGAAGAATGAAGAAAAGAAGAAAGTGTATTTTTATGTGTTCATGGCAGAAAGGATGGGTCTGGTTTGGGGCAAGGTATGATCCCACTGGAAAAGCGTGAAAGAGAACTCCAGCAAGGAGAGCTAAGGTTTCTAGGTTGGGACATAAAAACACAACAGCAAGGAGGTCGTGCGTCTGCAGTCCGCTGAAATCCCTTCTAGCACATCACAGTCAGTTAAGGGCAAAATAAAATCAGACTAATACTAAGAGGTAGCAGCTGTTTATCTTCTCGGAGATTTCGAGGGTGTCTGGAAGCCGGGCCGGGTAAGGGCATTCTCCTGGAAGAGACTGGGGGTGGTGGGGGCGGGCAGAGTTTGGGCCGAGGGCTCCCACGGCTCTGGAAGGGTGTGGGCCAACGCGTGTGGACGCTGCAGCTCCCGAGCCCCGAGGGAGCCTCTGCCATCTCTAGGCCACTTCCAAACCAGAGTCATTTCCTGGGTAAGTTATGCAGTCCCCACGACATATAAATAAAAGTTTAGTTCTGTGTTTCCATATATCTTCTACATGAAGGCTAGCTAAATATTAGTGGAGTAACAATAATTATTAATAACAATAATCGTCATAATAACAATAATTAATAGAATAATAATGCCTTGGGGTGTCGGGGGAGGGGGTCCTTCATATGGCGGGGCGGGGCCCTGGGGCGGGGCTCTATGTCTGGTAGAAGTGGTGGTAATGGTGGTGATGTTCGTGGTGGTGGTGGTGCTCGTGTCTCTGGACCGCCTGGCCGGCCGGGCTCTCGTACACCACCACGGCGGGCAGCTCTCGCAGGTGCTCCCGCCCGAGGACGGCGCCGCCCGCGGCCAGCGGTGCCTGCAGGCCCCGGCAGCCCTGCTGGCTCTCCTTGGCTCGGTGCTTGTGCTTCTTGTGCCCGAGGGGGCCCAGGGTGGGGAGGAGGGCCGGGCTGGCGGCCAGGTGGGCAGAGGGGGACACCGCAGGGACGGCAGGTCCCAGAGGGGGCTTGCTTCTCGCCCCCCTGGCCACGTGGCCCACACCCACGCTCTTGCCCTGGGCCTTGGGGGACCTCACAAAGTGCTTGCTCCCGTCCTGGGTGCCCCGGAGCCGTTGCTGGAGCTCTGAGACCTTGGCGACTGGGGTGTCAAGGAAGTGGAAGGAGCCCGGGTCCGCGCCTTGGGGCTTTCGATGGGGGGCGTGGATGGCTTCCGGCTCATGGGAGCGAGACCGAGTGGGGTTGGAGGTGCGGGGGGGCAGTTCTGACTTCTGGGCCACAGAAGGGGAGCCTAGGAACCAATTTGACAGACATTTAATGAGCACCTACTGTGTGCGAGGACTTAGTGCACACTGTACCCTAGAAATCACCCCCACCCCCAGTTCTCCAAGACTGGTAAGAGCTACCCCCGACACCCCGACTGCCTTGCAAGAAAACTCTGAAATGAACTTTCCCATCTGCTAAGTGGAAGGAACTGGTTTTTTGGTTGGTCTTCAAAAATAATAAATTTCCCTTTTGGGAGAAAGCTGAGAAAGAGAGACCACGACAGAGACCCTGAAACTGTCTAAGGCCACTAGGGCAAGAAAGAATGCTAAGTATATTACCGAAAACATGCAGAAGTGACCCCTACAGGAGTTAGACACATTAGGAAGAAGGGAAGAGGGAGTTGGGGGCAAGCGAAATTAAGCAAGAGGTCAACATATGTCACAGGCTGGTAAAGACAGAGCAAGTTTTACGCAGCAAAACTGAGGTTCTGTCTGGAACACACAGCCACAAGGAGTTAACACGGTTGCCTTGGGGTGGGCTGGGGATGGGGCACGGAACTGTTGTTTTCATTGTACTCTAAGCCCTCAGATACTGTTTGATTTTGTTCAACTTTGTGCAGGTATTGCTCTAATTTTGAAAACATTTTTAATGTCAATTCTTCCAAGAAGAGTCTTTGACCTGTCCAATAACAGCTACATCTCCCCAGCCTGCAGGAGCAATGAATGCCACCCGCGTGGCCGTCCAGCCACGCCCACCCCCTCCCACCCCCTCCCCGGGAGCATGCCTGAGCCCCTTACCAGGCCCAAACTGGGATGTGTAGTTTTCTATCCCGGCGAGATCCAGGTAGTGGTTTCTCCTCTCGATGTTCTCATCCACGCAGTGGTGGTAGCAGTCAGACTGCTCCGGGCGGCTGTCGCCCTGGAACCTACAGCGGGGACAGCAAGTGGGTTTGTCGGCACCAGGGAGGGGCAGCCTCACAGGCTACTGGAAGCCCACTGGGACAAATTCTGGACCTGTTGTTAATTTCCTTCCTGGTCTTGGGAAGAGGGTAGGGGGTGAAATGCTCATGTCTGCAGTCTGGCCTCCCCGGGCTCCTGGGAGGAGTGGATAGGGACTTTGCTGGGAACAGGTCCAGAGCAAATGTGAGGGGTTGTTGGTCAAAACCTAAGGAGCCCCCACGGCCAGGCTGTGCGCACTACAGCTAGGTGGCCTCACCCCTGATCTGTCCCCTAGACTGCTGGAGTTGAGGCTGGCAGACTCCATGACCTGCCCTAAAGCCCAGAGCGGCCTCACTAGCGCGCGTGTGTGTCTGTGGAGGGGGCAGGGGACAGAGGTGCTGCCAGAGGCCTCCTTTCTCCCCTGCAGGACTTGGGCTCCCTGCCCCTCCCCCAATCTCCAGCCAGCCTTGTCCCCTCCGATTCCCAGCCCTCTCCCCCACCACCGCGCTGTGTCCCTGCTCTCGCCTGCGCTGGCGCTGACCCCATTCCAGTCATCTCGCTGGTGCACACTAGGGGCTAACACACCCTCGCGCCTGCCCTCCTACTGCTATTTACTGATGCTTCTCTCTGAACGGTCTGCCTTTCCTCTCCGCCCTCCCTTCCTTCCGTTAAAGAAATAACAGGTGAAATGTAGTCGCGGACTGACAATCCCTTATCCACAATTCTGACATCCAAAAGCCTGAAAACAAAGATTTTTCATAACCCACTTACTTGGCAGCCAAGCCCCCCATAAAGGGATGGGAAGGTGTTTATAGCATTTACCCCACTTAGGGGGACTTCCACGCATCTCCCAGCAGGAACGTCGGCGCTGCCCAAACCCACGTATGATACATGAGAAACACACCAGGAACACCTTTCTAAAGCCCAACAAATGCTCCATTCCAAGCCATGTCTGGCCCAAAGTGTTTGGCATAAAGGGATACAGGAAACCTACATTTAATTATTTTTTAAGTTTTAGAGTTTTATTTGCGTGTCTAACATCGCTGCCCCCTGGAAGAGAGCACAGACTGGAGCCTCCTGCTCTGAATCCTTTGGATGCAGGTACACTGCTGGTGCTTACTATGCGCTCATGCGCACTGTGCTCGCCGTACCTGAGCGGGGCTCGCTGCTTCTTCTCCCAGCTTCGCAGCTCCTCGGCGGGCTTGGTCTCTGCTCGGGTCCTCGTGCCCTGCAGGTCTGAGTCCGGGTGGAGAAACACAAGAAACCTGCGGTGAGCCGCAGCGCTTCGGAACTGGCCCGCAGTGGCTTTGCTGTGCCTCTGTGGAGGGTTCCCCAGGCCAGGACTAGATGGAGGGTCTCACTGCTACCTGTCCCGCTTACCTCCTGCCCAGGACTCTTAGATGGCCTCAAGGCGCTACCCCTCAGCCTCAGCATACCAGCCTCAGCTACGGCTGCGTGCCACACCCGTACCCGCTTCCGTGGCTTTGCCTGTGCAGGGCCTCCCCTGCCCTAATCTAATCCTGCCCCTTCAAGGACCCACTCGATCCCCATCTGTCCACAGAGCAGCTCCCCAAGAAAGCCCCAGGCTCCCCGCCTGTGCCCCCCGGCGTGGTCTCTCTCTCCCAAG
Source organism: Propithecus coquereli (assembly GCF_000956105.1). Classification (NCBI taxonomy): domain Eukaryota; kingdom Metazoa; phylum Chordata; class Mammalia; order Primates; family Indriidae; genus Propithecus; species Propithecus coquereli. The sequence continues at coordinate 2,634,693 of NW_012142746.1, forward strand.
AGAGGGCAGCGCACTGTTCCACAGCCTGGGCCCTGCAGCCCTCACCGGCCTGGTTGACAAGGACGCTCCTCTTGTTCTGGCTGCCGTCAGGGGCCACGGTGAGCTTGACCCGCAGCGTCTTGCTTGACGTCGGGGAGTGGTTGACAGAGGAGTCGACCACCTCGTAGATGGTGTGCAGCAAGCTGGTGATGTCCTGGATTGGGGGGAAGCGGGAACCCACACGGGCTTCAGCCACGCGCACCGAACACGCGGCAATCACGGGGCCCGGCGCAGGCTGCGGTGCTGGACCCCTCTGGTTCCCCCAAGGCAGAGCCCAGGGCAGAAACCCGGATGCCGGAGGTTCACGTGGGGGGAGATGGAGGGAGCAGGAGTGAGGAGCAGGGGGCATGAAGGAGGAAACACCCACAGGGGTAAACGGGGAGAGCGGGTCACAGCCGTGGGCAGGGGGCTCGGCTGCACGAGGGACGGTGTGCAGCCCACCTCGGAGCAGGCTCACCCATGCAGGGAAGGGCTGCTACGCTGGCTTTCCTCCCTCACTGGCCGAGAGGTGCCCCAAGGAGATGACACCCCCTGAACTTGGGCTGCCCTGGACCCGAGAAAGCTCTTATCATGGGTGCTGTCCACCCTGGCAACAGGTGAACTTCGAGGTGGGCCTGGAGAAGTGGGTGGAGGGGGCAGCCTGAGCATCCGCCTCAAGTCTGGTGAGCGCCTTCCGAACAAAAACTGGAAAGATATGTCCCCGCTACAGACCGAACTGTGTCCCCCCCCCGCTCCCCCGCTCATACGTTGAAGCCCTAACCCCCAGAGTGACTGTACGTGGAGCAAGGAGGTAAGTAGGACTGAATGGGGGCACGAAGGAGGGGCCCTAACGCACTAGGTACGGTGCCCTCCTACGAGGAAGAGGTGTCAGAGGTCGTGCTCCCCACCACGCGAGGACACGGTGAGAAGGCGGCCGCCAGCAAGCCAGAAAGAGAGCCCTCGCCAGGACCTGAGGGGCCGGCACCTTCGTCTCAGACGTCCAGCCTCCAGAACTCTGAGAGAATAAATTTCTGCTGTCTAAGCCCACCGTGGCACGTTGTCATGGCAGCTTGAGCTAAGACAATCCCTAAAAGATAAACTGTTCTGTGAGAACTTGACCAAATCTCGTCTTCTCTCTGGGCCTCCAGTACCCCTCTCAACCAGAACAGGGGTCTCCAAACCATGCTCCGTGGGGAGTCTGAAAGACTCTGACTAGGGTCAGAGGAGGGCAGAGTCTCCTCGCTGGGCCTCCCTCTGTCTGGGTATCTGCTGAGGTCATTTGTCTTGCGGGGGAGGGCAGGACCTGCTTTAAATGACGTTAGAAACCCCTGGAGAAGACACCTCCTTTCTAACAGGCAGGCCCAGGGACGGCCTGTTCTCTTCCCAGCTATGCATGAGCACAGACTCGGCCCTCCCTTCACAAAGCGGCTGTGAGCCCTCTCAGCAGGGGTGGCAGAGACAGCGCCAGCACAGCCATGACCCGGCAGGTACGCGGATGGGTGACCCGGAGCAGTGGGGGCCAACCGAGGCACGGGCCCTGCCCCAGGGGGAGCTGGCAGCCACTCAGCTCGGCTGACTTGCCCTTTGACAGTGCAGGCTGAGGGTCATCCCAGAACAGCCCCAAATCCAGAATCTTCCGTTAAATCTTCAGAATCGTTGATACTAGCAACTAATTTAATTTTTAATGAAAGCCTCTGGGGTCCCACACTAGAAGACCTGGGGCCAGACTGGAATTGTGGGGGCCGCCAGTTTGAGACCCAGGCCCCCACTGCCCACGGGGCTTGCTCAGCGACCCCAGCTCTTCTGGCACGGCCCGCAGAGGACTCCTCTCCGCCCTCTTTTCCTTCCCCTGAGCTCTCTGTGCAGCCACAGTTGCTGTCGCCCTCTCGCCACCCCGGGAAGCCCAGGAAGGAGGCGCTGTCACCCAGGTGAGGCAGGAGAAGTCCGCCATCATCACGTCCAGGCGTCTTACACCCCGAGAGGCTGGGCCTGGCGTGTGATCCCGGGGGTCCCAGCTGTCTCGGGGTCTAGGAACAGGCAGGCCCTGATGATTCCAGCTTGAAAGTCAACCCCACTGGCTGCACAGGGTCAGGCATGCCGGAAAAGGTGGGATAACTATTTCTCACATGAATGAACACCTGAAGGATGAACAGGTACTTTTTTCCAAGTGGGAAAGCTGGCCCAGACCCAGGCTCTGGTCTGCCGGTGCGCTGAGGTGGGAGCCCTCTGCCCTGGCACACAGAAAGCATAGGGGGGAGTGGCATTTGCCACCACACTTGAGGAGTGGCTTTGGGGCTATAAATAGACGGGGGACACCAGGCTGAGTCCTCCCTCAACTTGAAGCCAACCTCCCGGCTCCCGGGTAGGAGGAAAAACAATCCAGTGAACTCTTTCCCCAGGGCCACGCTGGGCCACCTTCCCTGGAAACCCTCTCTCCCGTCCTCTCATTACGAAGGCGGATAAGGAGGACATGAACACAGAACCACAAAACAGTGTCTGCCCACAGGTTTCTGCAAGGTGCCCGAGACGGGGGACAAATCCTTGTGTGGTCAGTACACGAGGCTCCTCAGCACCTTCTAAACCAGAAAAAAAATGGAGGCGGCAGCTACAAGGGGCTGAGTCATCCTCACCACTGCCCACGTGAGAAAAGGAAGATGCCGCTGCACCGAGAAGCCCAGCCTAGCTGTCAGAGTTGGTTTGGGAGCTTGTGTTGACATTCTGAATTTGCGGGGGTTGCTGAGAGGATGGGCCATAAGTTAAAGCTGTCAGCAACCATCTTGCTACTGCCAAGGGGAGAGCCTGACTGATAGTGAGAGAGCACAGAGGAAGCAGGGCCATGAACATCTGGTCCTGAAGACACAGAGCCTCTGGATCCAGCCGTACCTGAAATCAGCCCCCCAAACCAACTTTCAGTTACAGGAGCCAGTATACTCCTTTTTGTTTTTAAGTCCACCAGTTGGGGCTGGTATTGTCACTCACATGTAGAGAGTGGTGAGTGATTACAGTCAGTCACCGTTTCTTCCTCTAATCCGTTGGATCAGCCCTTAAGCCACAGCCTAAGGAGGAGGTGGCCTTTCTAACCCAGGTCTCCCCTCTGGCAGCATAAAGGCCAACTTCTCCTGCACTATGCACAGAGAAGGCCACACTCTGCCCCGACTGGGGCACAGCTTCAGAGCCTCTGTGGGAACATGTGGGCACGCCGGCCCTCCGCCTCGGACCCTCCAGAGCTGTGCCCGCTGCATGCCGCACAGCCCGGCTCCCTCCAAGAGCCTTCCCCGGACCCTCCGCCAATCTCCGTCGCACCGTCCTGTTTCTTCCCTTCCCTGAGCACATCACCGCTTACAGTTAACCTGTAACTGTCTGGGTCTGCCTCCCTCGTCAGAGTGTCAGAGCCGCGAGGCAAGCAACTGTGTCTGATCTGATCCCCGCTGCGTCCTCGCGCAGCGTACCTGGCGGATGCACAGAGCTGGTGGTCCGTCCGCAGACACGGGCAGGCAGGAGGGACATGTGGGGGCAGGGCCCTGAGCAGGCAGACAGACACAGGCACGCAGGGGGAGGATGAGAAAGAACAGGCCTGGCGGGAGGCGGTGACCAGAGCTGTGACCGCAGAGCCACCAGCGGGGCCTTTAGCGCTGGGGGTATTCGCCCCTGAAGGGGAGGTGCCGAGTGGCCTTTGTGTGCTCGCTGCCCACCCCCGGGCAGAAGGGCTGTGTGGGGAGGTGGCCTGCAGTGGCCCCAGCCCTGCCCCTGGAGCTCTGGGACCAGAGAGTGAGGGAAGAGGACAGGATTCTGTTAGGTCCGGGGTCCTTTTCTGGGGAGGTCCTGGGGCTCTGTGCCTGCCTCCACCTCTCCCTCCCTGTCACCTCTTGCTACTCGCCAGCAGCTCTGGGACACCCCTTGAGATCTCCTGGAAGCTCCCAGCAGCCCTGCTGCCCCTGCTCTCTGCCCAGCCGCTGCCTACTGTGGCCGCCCCTGCAGGGGAAGTGGCAGCCGTGGCGGGGTGCTGAGCCCGGCCCTGGGCGTGAGGTTGGGACGCAGGTGTACTCACCTCTCGGGTGACCTTGCCATTGTTGTCAAAGTCGTACAGGGTGAAGGTCCATTCCTGCCGGCTGTCCTCCTCCACTGACACGTCACACTGTAGCTCCTGGACACAAAGAGACAGGCGGGACCGGTCACCTGCTGGCTGTAACACCAAGCAGGTGGTGCACGCTTGGGCTCTGAGGCCAGGCCACGGGGCAGCCACCTGCCCTCTGCCCTCCCCAGACCCTGGGTGCAGGAGGAGCACAAGGACCAAGTCAGAGGTGGCCAGAGCCCAGGCAGGGGAGGTTCGGCCTCACAGGGACACCCGCAGGGCTGCCAGCGGTCCTGGGTCTTCACAGACAAAGGAAACACAAGAAGAGGGGATCTGAGAAGAGGCTTTGTAGCCTCAGGATGGCTAAGGTTGGACAAAGGGCTGGAAACAACTAGAAAGCAATAGGAACAACACCACGGAAGGCCCAGGCAGGACTCTCAGGGTGGGAGGAGACAGGCACAAAGGGCTCAAACGCCAGCCAGCCCCGGGCCCTCCACAGCCAGGTGACTCTGAACCTGTCACTACGCTGCTCTGTGCCTCAGTTTCCCCTCATATAAATTATGGAAAATGACAGTATTTTCCCAGAAGGGTGGCTGGGAAGATCAAATACCCGCCTCCTCACGTCTCCTCGGCCCCCCGAGCTTCCTGAGGCTGTGGCGGACAGTTCCCAACCTCCCACCTGACAGCCCGGGCGTGTCTGTTCCAGGCAGCTCTGCGGAGCCAGGCGCCGAATGCCCAGAGGCACCTGAACAAGGGCGGGACTCCTCACCCCTCCGGGGGACAACTCTGAGCCCACTACACATGGCTCCTCCGAGGGTCGCCAGCAGGCCTGGGCCCAGCTGCCCGGGCAGGTGACCCCGCATCAACCCGCCCTTCGCTGGCTTCCCTCCTTCCTTGCTGCCAAGGCCTCATGCCTGGGTCTGCTCTGGGGGACTGGAAACGAGACGTGCTTGGTACACTGTCTGGGACACAGAAGAGCCCAGTAATGGTGGTAGCTACTGTTTTACTGTATTGATTAATCCAACAATAATTTCATTTTCATTCGCAGCAACCAGAAGTGTCTAATCCCAGGGAATCTGAGCTGGGAAGTGGTGAGCTCTGTCACTGGAGGCCTGTGGGCAGAGGCTGGCTAAGCGCCACGCAGAGAGTTCTAGAAAGCATGTTGTTTGGGGAAAGAGGTTCCACAAATGGCCTTTAAGATTTGTAAGATTCTACGAAACAAGAACAGATGCTCCCAGACCATTCTGCTCTGCGTTTGGCCCGCGCTGGGGCAGGCTCAGCCCCCGGCACAGGGAGGCACCTGGCCTGCGAACGCTGGCGGCTGTGCCCTGGCAGCGCGTCCCTGCCCCGGCCTCTGCAGCTTAAAGCCAGCTCCCACCAGCAGTTCTCGGGCGGCCCGCGCCGAGTTCAAAGTCACCCTTGCCTCAGTGTGCCATGCCCATCTGATACCTGCCGAGGGCCTGCCCTGCTCTCTGAGGCACAGGTTCGTGTGGCATGACACATGTGCTGCACACACGTGCCCACACCCACACGCACACACACACCCACACACACCCCTACACATGCACACACCTATACACGTACATTTACACATGCACACACACAGGGTTTACCTGTCTCCAAGACAGCTGGGGTTTGAAGTTCAGAAACACGGGTTGAGTAACTACAGCCACCTGCCCTGGGTCTCCTTGGCCCCCACCCCCTCCCACCTGGACTTCTCAGGAGGGTCCTCCTCCTCTTCCTCGACTGTGGCTCAGTCCCGATCAGCCCGCCAGCCCCTCTCCAGAAACGCACTTGGCTTCCAGGGAAGCACGGTGCCCAGGTCCGGGCCTTCCTTCTGCTAAAGGCTCAGCTCTTGGCCTTTGCCAAGCCCCCTGGAGATCCCACGGGGACCCCGGTGGACTCAGGGCGGGGCCAGGCTCCAAGAAGAAGCTGGCAGCCCTAACACCGCAGCTAGACACTGCCTGGCCCCCCTGTGCCTGTGTGTAGGGCCCTTGGTGTCGGCCTGGTCCCCCTGTCCTGTACCGTCACCCCCCCGGCTCCCCACCCTGCGCCAGCCACACGAGGCAGCTTGCCACCCCCCCACAACGTGCCGGCACTTCAAGCCCCCAGGCCTCTGCCCCTGCTGTTCCCTCTGCCTGAAACGACCTCCAGGCCCCAAAGGCCGCCCTGTGTGGCACCTGCCCACCCTACAGCCCTGCTGCCTCCTCCGGGCAGTGCAGAAAACCCGGAATGATCAAAGTGTCCATCGCTCCGCACCCCTCCGGCCTGACTTAGGCGACCATCCCCAGGCTCCCAGATCCCTGTCACATCGCCAGCTGTGCAGTGGCTGGGTCTGGGTCACTCACTGTCCCTTCACCACTGTGCACTCCATGAAGGCAGGAACCACGCCCAGTTCACTGCCGGGTCCCCTGGCAACCGGCCGGTGCCCAGTCGGCGCTGGAGAGGAGGGAGGAAAGCGCTGACTCTGTACCGCAGCCCGTCTTGGGCACTCCAGGTGCGTGAGCCCACGGCGCCTCCACGTCCCGGGGCCAGAGCATTCACTGCTAGGCCCCCTTTAAAGGTGAGGTGAGTGAGGCCACCGAGACTTTAGGGACTTGCCCTGACATCACACGGCTACTGCTGGGTACAGCCAGGACTTGAACCCTGGCCTGCTGACTCCAGACTAGCCCCTGGGGGTTAAGGAGGGCACACGGGAAGGGCGGAGGAGGGCAGAGAGAAGCGGGCGCTCCGCTCGGGCAGGCCTGCTCTCGCTCTCAGCACCTGGCGCTGAGCTTGGCGCGTGGACGGGGCTCAGTGCACTGCTGGGGTTGGAGGGACGAACGGGCTGTGAGCTCGGGGAGGGCACACCCCTTGTGTGGACCACACAGGGAAACTGAGGCCCAGAGAGCATCAGGGACCTGCCGAGGCCTCCTGCCTCCTGGTCATCCAGCCCACCCAAGAGCCCCCACCTGTGTTCCAGAACAGCCTCTAGACGAAGGGTTCACCGAGGAAACTGAGGCTCAGAGAGGTAACGGCAGCACCAGGGCCAGAGTCCTAACATCCTACCTCCCCTCGTCCACTCACGGGCCACTGGCCACCGCCCGCGTGGAGAGCAGGAGCCGGGCTGAGACAGTGGCAGTGGTGAGTTTTCGGAGCCTCGCCCTCAGCCAGGGGGCCCAGATTGGCAGGAGGAACCCCCCACTCGGGGTGGCTGTTCACCAGGAGGCCAGGGGCCCTCCGGTCCCCACGGCCTCAGCTTCCCTCCTCGCAGAGCACCAAGAGGAGAGAACCCATCTGGCCTCCCCAGGGCCCGGCACCAGGAAAGGAGACTTACCTCAAACTTCAGCTGCTTCTTGGAGCCCGGGCAGGACTCGCTCGCCTTCTCCATCCTCTTCTCATCTCCGCTGCCCAGGCCGTCGGTCTTCTCCGGGGGCAGGGCCACTGCGGGCAGGCGGGCGAGAGAGCGTGAGGAGGGGACAGTCTCACCAGCGTGCTGGGCCCCTCCTGCCCCACCCCATCTGCGGGCGAAATCGCTCTACTTTCTGGGCCCTGGTGACACCCGGGCTGCCTGAGAGGTGACCCCAAGACGACACCGCCCTAGGGTGCATCTGTCTGCGCTGGGCACCCAGTGGGCCCCTCAGGCCCCCGTCAGCCTGAGACTTCGGTGCCCACAGAGGCACACGGGCACCCAGTACAGTGTCAGGCCAAAGGGCAAGCAGATGAGGGCAGGGGGTGCTTCTGGAGCCCCAAGACCACAGCCATTTTCTGTCCAGCCTCGCTGCCTTCCACGCTGACTTTCCGGCCTCTTCAAAGCGGCCACCGCCTGGGCCCAGCGCGCGGTCCCGGCCGTGAGCGGTAACAGTCAGGGGAGGGACGGCCTCACCACCTTGCCTCTTTGGGGAATCAGGGCAGGTGGTAGCTAAGTTTTCTCAAAACCGAGGCTTTGGGAGTAGAAATGGACCAAAAGCACTAGGCCAAGTACACACAGTCCGCGTGGGGAGCAGCACGTGGGGAGATGCCCCGGGTCACCTGCTCGGACCGGGCAGGGACAGGAAGGCCACAGCGGCAACTGGCTGCCTGCGCAGCGGCCCCACCACGGTTCCCTCCCTCCCCGCGTCCCGAGCACACCCGGCATCACCCAGGGCCTCTCACGGCGGCGGCTCCCTGAAGCCGTCAGGGCTGCAGCTAGAGACCCGGGTCTCAGAGACGGACCTCGGCTCCTCTCTGGGTGGCTTCACTGCATGAGGCCCGTGAAGAACAAGCCTGAGAGACACCGACTCCTCAGAAGACCTCGAGGACCGGGGCACTGACACTGTCGGGGAGGGTCACTGCAGCCAGCTGCCTCTATAATACTGTAGCCAATAAAACCAAGTCCCGCCCTCCCTGTTCCTCCAAAGCAAACACCTCAAAGGCTGGGCCGTCCCACTTCAGTGGGACCCTGAACCCTGGGGGCAGGTGATCGGCCAGGGACCCAAGGACAGTCAAGCACACAGCTCAGCCACCCCAACTCCTGCATCCCCAATCTACCCGGTGCCCTGCCGAGCCAGAGCTGCCACCATCACAGGGCCAGACGGTACAATGCAGCCATTTCCACCAGCCACAGAGCAGCAGGCACCACTGTCACCCCTGTCGGGGAGCCAGGGCTTTCCCCATTCCCAGCACTAAGCGAAGCTCTCAGCCTTGGAAGACTCCAGTATCTCTAGCGGGTGCACCTGAGCTGGGCAGGAGAGTCGCATTTGAGAGGACACATTCAGACTCATGCCCTGGTTCACATTCTGGCCCTGCAGCTGACTGGCTGGGGCAGCCTTGGCCAAGGCACTCGACTTCTCTGGACCTCAGGCCCCTCATCTGTAAACTGGGATGCAATGGTCTCGCCCTCGCAGGGCTGTCGGGAGAGGGCAATGAGGAAAGTAGCCAGCACACAGTAAGTGCTCAATAAATGCTGGCTTTGCAAAGGATGTAGACGGGCCATGGTCCCAGATCATACCCCATATCCAAATGATCCCTTACTCCAAAACTGCCCCCTGGAGAAACCATAGTGATATCACTGCCTGCAACATCCTCTATTCACCCTTCCTGGGGGGATAAAAAGAAGAAAAAGAAAAAGCAGAAAGAAAAACAAAGCCCAGCTCCATCTTCAAAGCTGCGGCCTCCCTCCACAAAGGTCCTGGCTGGAGATGCAAGCTGGCCAGGCTTATCGAAACCAAACTTCAAGTTCAAAGGGAAGTTATCAGAAAGCCACCTTCAGGTTCAATGTTGCCTTTCATGTTCCACTTGATAAAACCCAAAGAAAAGGAACCTCTGTCCTTGCTCTCTCCTCTGGAGCACCCCTCCTGGCCACGCACGGAGAACCTGTCTTCCCTTAGGTCCTCTCCTGCCTCCTTCCTTTCTCCCCACCCAAGAGGGACGGAAAACATCCCCCCAGCTCCTCCTATGTCTTCTCCAAAGACCACCGTGCCTGGATCGTCCCAGGTCCCTCATCCCATCCCAGCTCAGACCACCACGCAGATACCAGTGGGGCAGCCAGCGGTCAGTAAACCCACCAGGCAGCCATTGCCATCGTGGGGCTGGACACAGGCAGGTGGCAGGACTGTGATTCTTCCTGCCCTGGGAACTTGGGGGTCAGGGACAAGGACAGTCAGCACCCTCTTCCCCCACCAAAGGCCTTTCACCCTCTTGCCATCTCTTGCCCAGTAGCCAGAAGAGGTGGCAGACAACTGGCCAGAAAGCCACGCAGACCCCAATGCCAGGGGCAAGGGCTGCGTCTCAGGGGCCCTGCACCTACATCCACATGTGAACCCTCTGAAACCAAACCAAGTCCAACAGCCACGGCCCCCAGCCGCCCTGCACAGAACAAAGCACCCATGGGTGGCACTCGCCAGCAGGCAGGAGGGGGTGAATAGTGCTCACGGCAGGTCACCCCGGTCACGCCGACCAGGGAATGGAGTCAGGATGAGTCCATTCTCTGTCTCTTATTCCTGTTTAGCCCAGCAATTTTGTTTTCCTTGGGAGATTATCTTTTGGGGGACAAAATTTGAGGGGGTCTCTGATCACTCATCAATTGCGAGTCAGAGTAAGTGCAGGAGATACTATTAATTTGGAAGAAGAAAGGACAGCACGGAACAAGCAGGAGAAAAAGGAATGACAAGGACAGAGTAGGGAGGAAAACAAAGCCTTCCACCTGCCTACCAAGCACCCCTGGGTTGACAAACTACACCCTGTGAGCGAAAGTTGGCCCACCACCTGTTTTTGTAAATAAAGTTTCATTGGGACACAGTCATGCCCATTCACACTGTCTATGGCTGCTTTCACTCTACAACGCCAGAGCTGAACAGTCCCAACAGAGACCATATGGCCCACGAGCCTAAAATACGTGCTATCTGGCCCTCCATGGAAGTCTGTGGATCGCTGCCGTAGGTGAACGCAGCCCTCCAGCCCCACCACGTACATGCTGATGAGCAAGGCGCAGACTGGATTTCACCTACTACTTGCCACTTGACTGGAAACCCTTACTCAGTACACAACCTGCCCAACCATACACAGTGGCCATGGGAGAAAGAAAATGTCAGCTCTGCTTTCCTAAAACCAATTCCCAGCCCAAATGAGTCTGGGGGCGGTTTGCAGAGCCGCTTCTCTTTGGAAGCTGCTCCCTCGTCCCTCCTCATATCCTCATACCACAGCCACGAGGAGTCGGCCTGCCGTGTTTACCAAATGACGGTTCTCTCCCCCACGAGCTCCCAGCCTGGCAGCTCTCCACCCCCAGCAACTGCCAGATTAAATGCATTACTTGACCATCTTCACCCGGCTCCCTTTGATGTTCCCTTCTCGAGCTTCAAAATACCTTTTGGAGGGAGATCAGACAGCATTAAACAGAATTACTAATTAATTAAGCAAAGTTAAATTTTAAACACTGTTTGTTGTGTTAGCCAAAAGCCTGAACAGAACAGACTTTTTTCCTCCGCTGAGATCAAAGACAGTCTCTTCCCTCTCCCCTCCCCCAGTTTAAAAAAAGGGATGGGAGGGAGGAAGAGAGAGAGAAAGAAGAGAGGAAATACCTGAACGGTGGCAACTTTGATCATGGGTCCAGACTCCCACCCCCCACCCCCATGGGCCCAGTGGGAGGCTCCTTTGGGACCCCCTGCTGGGAGAGTCCGGGTCACTCGGGACTGTTTACCCTGGCAAACAGCAGTGACCCAGGGAGCAGGATGGCACAGCCCACCCAGCCTGAGCTGCTGACAGATGGCGCCACCCAAACAGCATGAGAAGGGCTGTGAAATAAAACAGATCCACCCTCCTGAGCAGTCCGGCAGGAGGAGCACCTCGGGACTCTCCCCACTTGGTCTGGGGTCATTTGGGGTCACTGGAAGACCGGCTCCGAGAAGTAGGTTGTACACTGCACAACTCCAGGAGGCGCCACTCACACGACAGACACCACAGACATGGGTATTGCTTATGACGTTTTCCAGACGGATGGCAGAAAGGGCTCTCGAGGAAGGGCACCTTTCCCAGATTGTGCAAACGCATCTGGAGCCGGCAGGGTGCCGTCTCCTGCGGTTAGGTCTCGCGCTTTGGTCTGTACAGTCCTAGCTGGGACCTTCTGACCGCGTCACAGGAGCCCCCGCGTCGGCACAGCCAGGACGCAAGCTTCTTGAGAGCCGGGGCCCTGCCGGCTTCTGCCCCCGAGTCGCCCAGTGTGTGGCAGGCCGCATACACGCACAGAGATACTCCACCAGTTTGCTGAGCTGCAACACGCCCTACAGGTAGGCATGAGGACAGCTGGCTACGTGGCAGACACGCCATGCCTCCTGCCTCGACTGAGGCTAGAAACGGGCATGGGGAATCGGTGAAAATCTAAAACCTGCGTGACATGAGCAAAAGGCAGCTTATTTTAACACAATCCAGAAAGGCCTGATTGATAGGAAACTCTGAAAGAAGAAACAGAATTTGAAACACGGTTATGCCTAAATCACCCCACTGAAGACCAGGAATTCCTAACATTTCGAATGCACGGCAGACACCTCCCTTAGCCCAGTTACCTGGCAAGTTCTTCTCAGTTAATACAACGTAACATTTAACACAAGCCAGAGCTTCCTGGCTGGAGTTTGGACGCTCGCCCTAACGTAGCCACAGTCCTTTTCCAATTGTCCACGTACAGATTATCTGCTGCAAATATTTCAGTCTCAGGGTAGCTTGCCAGGATGTTTGAGTCCCCAACCTTCTGACAGCAGCTGTTAGAAGGAATGCAGATGAATTTTAATATTAGCCTGTGCCAAATATAATTAGGCGGGTAAATCTGCTGCCAGTAAAAAGAGAAAGATATCATATGTGCATTCCAGGCCAAATGGTTTCTTGCATTATCTGCGTCCGGCTCTCCCTAGGGAGTGAGTCCCGGACATGCGTGACTCAGTTTGTAAACACAGTCACACACACGGCTGGGCTGCCCTGGAGACGCGGGTGACGTTGGTAGTTACACACGTTGTTCCATGAAGTCTCTTACCCCCGTGTGGAGTGTGTTACTTATTTGCATTTTACAAAAGAGGAAACTTAGCTTAAAAAGCAAATTTGATTAAGCCACGTCCCTACTTAAAACCCTCCAATGGTTCCTTTTTGCCTAAGGATGAGTCCAGGGTCTTCCAAGACCTGGCTGCTGCCGCCCCTCAGCCCCACGTTCCCACGGAGCTGCTTTCTGCGTCGGACCTGCTGTGCTCGCCTGCTGCCGTCCCTGCCAAGGACACCCTTGTACCCTGCCACCCTGCTCGTCCTGCAGTTCCTGGGAGAAGCGTGTCTCACACCCTCCGGGGCGAGGTTAGGTGTCCCTGCTCAGTTACCATCATCACTTTTTGCATCTTCTGACTCTGTCTTCTGTTGCCCCAACAAATGCAGTATGGTGTCTGTCACACCATGGGTGCTCCTCCTCCTCCTCATCATCAAAATGAAACAATGGTAAGAAGTGGAACCAGGATTTGAACTCAGGAGTTGTGGAACAGGAAGAACTAAAATCCCCGTGTCCTGACTCCCCAAGCCACTGGTCTCTCCACTCTGTCACGCCACAATAGCTGACACCTGCTCCTGCACGTCCAGCAACCCTTCTCCTTCTGATAATAGCATCTGCTCCCTGCTGAGCCTCCCCTCCCCCACTCTCAGTCTGTGCGGTTCATGGGGGACTGAACCCACCCCAGCGTCAGGGATGTACCCAGCACCCCACCCAACCCGGCCATCTCATCCTGACGCCACTGCGCCGGCCCTGGGTCAGCACGGAAGGAGGGTTCCTCGCGGAGCTGACGGAGCCACGTGTCCCAGCCCTTTCCAACCTGGAACGGACCTTCACAACGTGGTTGTGTGTTTTGTAACATTTTCACAATGAGGCATTTTATCCTCAATCGGTTAAGACGGTCATCTCTTTCCATTCTGATGTCCCGTGCCTCCCCTTGCGTCAGGTGACGCTGTCGGGAAACACAGGCATTTCTGGAAACGAGCTAAGCGCAGACTGAGATGGCAATATTACATTTTTAGATTTAGTCCCAAAGTTGCATAAGCTTCAGATCCTAGAAAACCTGGATCCACCCTGATCAGCAAAGTGAGAGTCGAACATCTGCAAGAAATAGCGTGACTTGGGGGTCCCTTCACCCGCGGTGCCTGAGCTCACAGGATGGGCAGGCCTAGAGCTGGGGGCAACCAGCTTTGCCCCTGCGGGGTGGAGGCTGCCGGGGCGGGGGCAGGAGGGAGCTGTGCGACACGTTCTCAGCTCCTGAATCTAGCCAGGCCGTTTTAGGCAAGATCTGCCCTAGGATTTTTCAATATCATGTGCCAAAAGCTTAAGCGAGTTTGGGGTGAGTTTCCAAAAGAATCCTCATTTAACTAATCCATCGCTTTGAGCTCCTGCTTTTCAGGAAAAACCACCATGGAGGCCACCGCCACCCAAACAGTAATTTCCAATGCAGGACTCGCGGGGGCGGTTTCGGGCTTTCCCACCAGTGGGTGTGCACCCCTTCCTGAGACCAGAAATGCCACCAGGGTCTTCTTCTCCACAATCCCGCCTCCCCAGGCTGCATTTTACTGTCCCTAGATTTTGCTTAAGGACCAGCTGTAACTGAGGGAAAGAGAAAGGGGAAAAACCGTTCCCCACGCAAAGCACCCTGGCCTTTCTTTCGCATCCGAGCGTGAGGCTGGTGGCCACTCTGCTCTGAGGCCCGAGCAGGACTGAGAGCAAACATCTGCTCAGGGCGGGAGGGGACCCTGGGAGAGGGAGAAGGAAGGGGGGAGCTCCGCGGGCTAAAAATACCATGTCCCTTCCACTCCGCCCGTCCCCACCCAAGTTAAAACACGTGATGAAACTCAACTTTTACAATGCAACCCCGAGCTACTTGAAACTATTAAAACCTCCTCAGTATCTGACACGAGTCAGAATTTCCACTGTTCAAGCTGAGCTTTTATGAAGAACAGACTTGAGAGAAACTGCCGAGGTACAAAGTCCGCTTGTCCTGTCACTGCTGAAACTCGGCTTCTGGGGGACTTCAGGGGAGTGAAGTCAGGCTCGGCTGACACTCCGCAACAGGACGGGCTCTGACCTGAGGGACGCGAGCCAGCGGGGTGTGGCCCGCCTGCCCCTCTGGCTGGGGGTCCCCGCTGCTCTCCCATGCACCCCACTTCCTCTCAGACTTCCAGGGACCCCACCAGCCAGCCTCGCCCGGGAGTCACGTGCAACCCTCTGTGGCTGCCTCCCGAGAAGTCTTGACTCTTGGTCCCTCTCCTACCCAGCCGCCCCTGCACCCAACTGCACAACCAGGTACCCCACGGCCCACTCGGGTTCCCTACCTGGATGTCTAACGGTCACCCGCCAAAACCTCCACCTCTGGCGTGACACTGCCATTTCCTTAGCTCCTTAAGCCAAAAGTCTACGATGCACCCGGACCCTTTCCCTCCCCACCTCCTCACCCCCTCCCCAGCCCCCAGACCCTTGTACCTCTCCCCAGACCCACAGTCCCCAGGCTAGGCCAGCACTACTGCCATTGCCTCCTGGTTCCCTCCCCTCCTTCCTCCCTCCCCGCGGCTGTCCTTCCAGAATCATCTTCTTCAGTCGGAAGTCAGAATCTGGCAGCCGTCTACCCAAGCCGCCAACCCAAGCGCGTGGTGCGACACGCACCGACTCCCCACCCGCCTCCCACGTCTCCCCCCGACACACTGACCTCCTTTCTGTTCTTCCCAAAACTCCAAGTTCCTTCCACCTCAGGGTGTTGCTTGCTCCTCCCAGCTGCTCTCCCTCCACATTCTCCCATGGCTGGCTCCTTCCTGGCACCTGCATCTCAGCTGAAGAATCACTTCCACAGATAGGCCTCACACTCTTTCACTGGGTCTTGCCTCTTGACAGATCACCACTGCCAGAAACCTCTGTGCTCATTCACCAGTTTATTTCTTCACCACCTGCCTCCCCGCCGTGAAGGCCCTGATGGCAGGGCCCGGCTGTGTGTTCACGGCTGGGAACCCAGGGCCCACCAGGGCCCCATAGCAGCAGCAGGTGCTCAGTACTTACTGACTGAGCAGGAGGCAGAGTCGTGGGTTCTGTTCTCAGTCTGCTGTGTGACCCTAGGCAGGCCACCTCCCCTCTCTGGGCTTCGGTTTTCCAACTACAAATGAAAGGGACTAAAGGCCTCCCAAGGGCCCCTCAGCTTTGTCAATGGCTATGACATCTCATACCAGGGAGCCAGACCGGACTGGCCTGGGCCCCAGTATGGGAAGACAGGACCTGCCTGAGTAGCCCGAAGGAGGGGGTCACCTGATTTCAGTGACTTTATGGTGTTGACTTTCACTCTTCTGGTGAGTGTTTATTGAGCACTTACAGCATGCCAGGCCCTAAACCACGCCCTGGGAGCACAAGGAGGCATTCAGAGATCCTAACAGGATTAGGGAAGCTTTGAAAAGAGGCCGTCTTTGATCTGGACTAGGCGAATGATCATAACATGTGCCGGGCGGTGAAATGACAACAATCTCGAAGGCTCCGGGCCCTGGCCTGCACCGGGGCTGCTCTGGGCCTGCTTCACTGTCTTTGCAAAACCCCGAGGGAGAAGTGCTACGGGGACCCCAACGAGGAAACGCAAGCGCAGAGAAGCTAGGTGACTCGCCCGAGGTCACACTGCATGTGGGAAAGCCAGGCGGGAATGGGGATCTGAGATGCAACTTCCCAGGAAGTCAGAACGGAAGCAGGACAGACGAGGAAGGTGAAGTGCAGGCGGGTGCAGAGCTGAAGAGGCCCTGAGCCCCGGAGGCTGCTGGGCCCCCAGGTCTCAGTCCTGACACCGCCTCCCGGCTGGGCGGAAGCTGATCCTCCAGGCGCACCCACCCTCGGGCCGGGAAGCAGAGCTGTCCCCCAGGCTGCCACGTCCACACGCCAGGCTGGCGGGGACGGCCACCTGGGCAGAGCGAGGCCTGCCCTGGGAGCCTGGAGGGACAGGCTGGCCCCTGAAGGGGGATGGGGCCACATGACTTCAGGGGCTTTGAGCATCTTCTTTGTAAGGGTGGGACCAGCAGGCTGGACTGTGTTCTGCAGAGCGGGCTTCCGACAGGTGATGCCAAGAGTTCAGGAGACAAGGAACAGGCACTTGGGGGTGGGGAGGGACAGTGGGCAGAGGCCCAGAGGAGAGACACGGAGCTGGGTGGGGGCAAAGTCAGCCCTGGGGAGGCGGCAGGGGCCCAGGGAGAAGGGGACGCAGTGATTCCTGGAGGCCACGCGAGGTACCGTGCGTCTGCCAAGCAGGCCTGGCACAGGTTCTCCCCTCAGGGCCCGAGCTGCAGGCTGCCACCACCTGGCGTCCTGCCCGGCTGGGGAGGCGGGGACGGGACGCAGGGAGGGTGCTGGAGGTGAGTGTGGGGTCGCCCCTCCCCGGTCCTCAGACCCCAGCTGGGTCAGCAGGAGGGGGTCCCTCTCCGCTTCTCCCATGAAAGCCTCACTCCCCCAGCCCTGCCACGCCCAGCCAGCTCCGAGAGCTTGGGACTTTTGATGTTTACTTTGTTCTTTCCCCAGTTCAAAAGGAGCTCCACAGCCCCGGCCCCCGCACCAACCCAGCCTTAATCTCCCATCCCTCACGCTCCCAGCTGGCCAGTTAAGGCGGTTAAGACGCTGGATTAGGGCTGGCTTTACATAACAACGCAGGAGCTAAAGCCATCCTCTCCTGGGATGGCTAAAAGACTTCTTTTTATCTTCACGCCTCAGATGGCCTTTTTTCTCTCTTAAACAGCTCTCCAGCCCGCCAAGAGGCAATGAACTTGGCCAACGCGAAGACAAAGAAGAGATTCAGGACTCAGCTTGTTCTCCCTTGGCCAGTAGCACAGAGGGACACCCGCAGCCCCGGGGCGGAGCAGGTGGCTGGTTCTCTGTGGCCAGGACTGGGCAGCACCTGCTCGCACCAGACCGTCCTGGGGTGGCCCGAGAACCACAGTCACTGGCCCAGGGTCCCTCCGAGGGGCCTCAGGGGCCAGGTGGACATGTCCAGGAGCCAACCTGGCTCACACCAGAGCAGCTCCACTCTTGATGCTTTATTTATTGTTTTCACTTTTAAATCGTGTCGTCAGTTTTCAATTTCGTAAGGAATACATGATCACATTCTTCTTGTAAAAGTTAAAACATGAATTACAGCTAATACTACAGCCTTCTTTGACCACCTTTCCAACTTTACTCTCCTCCCGTGTTTGAAAGGAGATATTGCTACCTGCCGCCCAGGCCTCTATGCACACGATAACATACCATCCGTGGTACCCCAAGAAAACACAGTGGGGGTTGTCGGGTGCTTTTTTTTAATATAAGAGATACCACACTGTATGCATCTTTCTGAAGCCTGTTTTAACTATTTTACATTTTGTGCTTCTGTGTAAGCTTCTGTTTGAAGAAAGGGGCTGAAAAGCTTGACCGCCAACAACCTAGCCCAACCCCCAGCCGGGACACTGAGGCAGGCCAGTGGCTCCCAATCCCCTGCCTTGTCAGTGGTGGCACCGACATGCCTGTCACCACCAGCCACCGGTAGGGAGCCTGGGCCGCCCCTGACAGGACAAGTGCTGCCAACCTCACACCCTTTCCCTGACCAGAGCCGGGACCCTTGGGGATCCCGCAGTGTCCCCCAGCTGTCAACCCCCAGAGCGGCTCATCCTCCCCACAAGGTGCCCACGCCTTGAGTGCCCACCGCTCCATGTCACCACTAACCGTGTTACAGACGGGGAGGGACTGCCCCAGACCGCACCCCAAGTCCCTGCCAGGGCGGGGAGGGGAGCCACATCTATAGCTCATTTCACGTCTGTCTGCAGGTAAAGACACCTCATTCGAAGTCAATTACATAATTTCACTCTGAACCTCAGTGGACAAAAACGTCCCTAGTTTTTGGCTCTAACCAGGGAACCAATAAATAGTGGCTAGAGGGAAAGGCAGACGGAGAGACGAGGACCAACGGACGAAGGCGGGATGGGCCAAGGAGGAGTGCTGGATGCCGCGCAGGTGGGGGCGGGGGGCGGGGGGGAGCGTGGTGGCTGGGCGGGAGATGGGGATGGTGGGAGAGGGGCCAGAGAATGAACGGGCAGTGGAGGGAGGGACGGGCGAGATGGGTGGAGCAACAGATGGATGAGCGTGCGGGAGGGGCGGGCCACGGGTGCGTGGGCGGTGGATGGAAGGTGGACGGAGTAGATGGAAGGATGGACAGACAAGAGGATGAACTTGCTATTAAGTGACCACGGGAATGAGCACGTGAATAGGTAAACGGAGAGAGTGCTGAAGACCACGCAGTCAACATCTGGGGTCATCTCAACCCCCAGGGCCTACGTCCTGCAGACTTTACCTGACTCCCCAGATCTCCTCCGGGCACCAAATCCGGCCGTGTCGCCACGGCATCTCTGAGGCTTGGGGGAGCCCAGGGCATGACGGTAATCAAAGCCACGGAGCCCCTAAGTGCAAGCAGCGAGGTCACAGGCAAACGCGCTCCAGGGATACACCCACGGCCAAGACAAAGCTTTCTGCCCGTGGGACTCCTCCCCACTCCTCCCCCTTGATTTGGCGCCTGCTCATGTTTAGCGAAGTTCGGCGGGTCCCTGGAGCTCCAGCTTGCCTCCATCTTCTGGGCAACGGAGTGAGTCTCTTCAAACAGTGCTCCTCCAAGTGCAATGTGCATGCGAGTCACCTGGGAGCTTACCAGAATGCGGGTGGGATTCAGTGGGCCTGGGGTACAGCCTGAGATTCAACGTTTGTAGCAGCTCTCAGGCTGCCCCCGTCCTCGGGTCAGGCCCTGGCTCCCCTGGACCTCCTGGCGCTGTCTGAGAATCCACCACGTACAGCTCTCCTCTCAAGCCCCTGAGGACCCCCCGGGACCCTTGCACCACGGCCCCCCAGCCCTCCATCCAGTGCCTGCCCTAGCCTCGGCCGAGAGGTCCTTATTCTCCTAAGGCTGCCCCGTTCGGAGAGTCTTTCTCTCATTCTAACAAAACACGGAAACGCTAACCCATTCAGCAAACACGCTCAGCTTCATGTTGTCGTCCGCTCCTTGCACCGACTCTGGCAGCAAAGCAGGGAAAAGGCCCTCGTCCCCATTCTACAAATGCGGAAACTGAGGCTCGGGAAGGCTGAGCTTGCCCCAAGTCAAATCAGCAGGCCAGTGGCCGGCAGGCGCTCTGCCTTAGTGTCCCGATTCTCTCTACAAGACGGCGCTTTCCCATGAAGAGAGGAAGAAATGAGGGCTACAGACACGAGAGGCGAGAGGCTGTGTGTGTGCGTGTGCGCGCGCGCGTGTGTGTGTGTGTTCACGCACACGCACACAGGCTCAGGTACCAGGGAGCGGCGACATGAATGGAGAAACGGGAAAACACACCAGCAACTGCGCATAGCGCTAACCACATGCCTAACGCCGTCTGAGGGCTTCGCACGCAGCCCTGGGCGGCTCCTGCTCCTATCCGCAGAGGGGACACTGAGGCTCCACATCCCGTCCTCGGCCCCCAGCTGGTGCAGCTCAGGCCGGCTGTGACAGGTGGTCGGGCTCCCTCCTGGCCTCTCGGTCCTCACGCCCAGCCCGCCCCCACCGAGAGTCAACAACGTCCTCGTCCTCTGCCTCATCCGCAGATTTCCTGGAAACCGTGGGGGTCCCAGGGCCGGCCAGACACCCCGCTCCCCACCTCACTGCCGCGGGGACGACAGCCACGGACGGCCAATACCTTCTAGCCGAAAGTCGTCCTCCTCCTCGTCCTCGCTGAGCGTTTCTCTGAGCACCTCGCCCACGAGCTCCTGGAGGAAGACAAAGCAGGGGCATTAAGGGGGTCTCAGGGCAGGTGGGACAGGGTGGGACGGCAAAGGCGGCGTGGTGGGCCCGGTGGGAATTTAGGTCAACTGAGGCAGATCCTACCATGCTTGAGAAGTTACCTACTGCGATGCCTTTTTAGGAAGTGACTGTTGCCCAGCCTACGGCCCATGACGAAACCCCACACAGGACCACACTGCTCCC
Organism: Propithecus coquereli; assembly: GCF_000956105.1. Taxonomy (NCBI): domain Eukaryota; kingdom Metazoa; phylum Chordata; class Mammalia; order Primates; family Indriidae; genus Propithecus; species Propithecus coquereli. The sequence goes on from NW_012142746.1 coordinate 2,655,231, forward strand.
TCGGGGAGGAAGTTCTGCCCGTCACCCTGGAACTGCACAAACCGGGTCAGAAAATGTCCCTCTCCTCTCCTGTTATGGACCCAGGACCAGCAAGCCTCCCCTGCCGGCCCTAAGAGCAGACCTCGATTCCTCAATTCTGCATCCCTCTTCCTCCAGCGCACGGTCCTAAGAGGGCTGTCTCAGGGGGTTTACAAAGAAGCCCGCAGGGCCTGGTGCGCTCTAAGCGGGTCCCCACTTCCCTTAACGTAAACCCAGGCTCTTCAGCATGACACTCAGGGGCCCACACGCTCTGGCTTCAGCTGGTTTTCAGTCATGCCTCCCGTATTCCACCAACACACGCACCTTCCGGACACCAACCTGGTCCTTGCACACGCCTTGCCTGTTCCCCACCAGAGAGTTCCAGATGTCTGGCGTGTCATCCCACGTGGCAGGGCTACGCCCAACCAGCCTGGCCAGGTGATGTCAGGTAGACAAGGGGAGTCTGGTTGGTCCACAGGCTGGGAAATTTCTGGGATGTCAACAAAGGCCCCATTGATCTGACCCACCCAGCAGGATAACTCTAGATATGGAAGATGCTAGATGACCAGGGCTTATCGAACTGTCTTCTGTATTTACTGGTATTCTGTGAAAAAGAGTTCTGTGATCAAAGAAGATTGTTTTAAACAAAGTTAAACCAGGTCCCTCACTGCAGGACTTATCAGGGCTTTTACTACGGTTATAAACACTGTGAATCTCCAAGTGCTAGTGTATATTGTGTTCTCCAAACCTCTTTAGATCATGGAGTTTTGTTTTTCAAAAGCATCACATGAGATTCATGTCCCAAGGAACGCACTTTGGGAAATACTCCTGATGTGGGGGGGTCAGACAAGGTTTAGGGGGGTTACACTTATGCCTCCCAACGCTCCTAATGATGCTATGGTAGCGCTTCTCAAACCACAAAATGACAAGCAATAAAAAAGCCCAAACTCAGCGGCTGTCATCAACTTCTCTTTGTGAAAAGAAAAAAGAAAAAAAACACCCTCTCTTGGGGGAAAAAACCTACACCTCTGATGGATGCTTAAAAGAAAGAGCAGTCCTCCCCGTGATGAACAAAAGATAAATAACGCCCTGCATCGCTGAGCTCATGAGCGGACACGGCTGGAGGCAAGCATCTTGTTTTGGGGGTTTGTTTTAAAGACAAACAGCTAACATTTTGTGGCTGTTCCCTTTCTTCTTTCAAATCTTTCTAGGGCATTACACGCGCTTCTCAGAGGTTGTTAAAATGTGGCCATTCAGGCTCCCGTGTCCCATTTACTTGGAAACCCGGCCACTTCATTCCTCAGGCAGGGTGGCTTCTGTCCCCGCCGCTGCCGATTAACATAATCACCGAACACTTCCTGGGCTTGTAAACTGGCTGTTTGTGTTAACACAGCCAGAGCTGACAGGGGGGCTGGGAGACGGTGACAGGAAGGGGACGCACACAGGTGGCATCGTTAGATGGCTGGGACGCCGCGGCAGCCAATTAAAGCCCATCTTTCATGCTGCAAAAAGACGGATGCCGCCACCCTCTCGAAAGCTGGCAGGCGGCGCTCCCTCCAGGGAGCGGGAGACAGCCTGCGAGAGAATCCACAAAGCCCTTCCTGCCGGCGTCCTCTGCAGAGAGGGGACTCCGCGCGGCCCTCCGCGCCACCCCGGCCACGCCACGGCCAGGCGACGCACTGACGAGCCTTTGGGGCACTCATGTCTTTTTACTGGCACACCTGGAAGAGCTTAGAGACTCCAAACGCTGCCACCAACAAGGCAGCCGCGGGGGACCCCGTAACGAAGCCCACGTGTGTGCGCGGCACCACAGTCTCCACTCTGAGGACGGCTTCAGTGCTCCCCGCTGGGAGCACCAAGCTCTCGGACACACTCACGAAGCAGAGTTCTGGCAAGTTCTGGGGTCAGCCCCTTACCGCTAAACGGTCCCTGCTCTGTAGAACGCGGCGAGAGCTCCTGCGCGCCGTGGCCCGCCGACACGCTGCGCCGCGCAAATGCTCCACTACGGCAAACGCTCGTCTCGCCTGCAGAGCCACGCAGCTCGGGTCTGCGGTCCCCTCGCTTCCAGTCACTAGGCCAGAGGCGATGTGGGATGTCGAGCCAGGCACAGGGTCACGTCCTGGCTCCACTTCCTGCCTCACCTTTAAACCTTGGTCTACTTATCCATAAAATGGGCACAGTAATAAACCACAACAGTAATAAGGCAACTGACACTTACTGCACATTTCCCATGTGTCAGGCACCGCGACATACACAGTCGTCCCTTGGCGTCTATGGGCAATTAGTCCGAGAACTCCCCAAGGCTACCCAAATCCACGGATGTTCAGGTTCCTTATGTAAACGGCGTAGTATTTGCATGTAACACACACACATCCTTCCATATACTTTAACTCACCTCTAGATTTCTTATAATACTTACTACAATGTAAATGCTGTGCAAATAGTTGTTATGCTGTACTGTTCAGGGAATAATGACAAGGAAAAAGTCTGTACATGTCTAGTACACACACTTTCCCCCCACCCCTATTTCTTATCTGTGGTTGGTTGAACCCACGCACGCACAGCCATGAATACGGAGGGCCAACTGTGTGTGTGTGTGTGTGTGTGTGTGTGTATATTAACCCCTTTAATCATTGCAACTGCCCTGCTCTTCCCATCTCTCAAGAAATAAATGCTCATCACAATGATCTGCAAATTGTAAAGTGAGAGGTATAATCTTTACCATTTTTCCCCACAAAGAAAGCAGCCCCAACCCTCCAGGACCATGCGAGACAGGAAAACGATGCTAATGACAGCCACCCACATCATCTGCCACCACTCACGGCGCACGAGGGCTCACGGAGGGAATCCTGGCAGGAAGGCCTCCCGACAGCCGTGCACTTCAGCGAGGAGGAAGGAGCCCAGGCGACCGGCTCTGGGTCACAGGCAGTGAGAGGCAAAGCCAGGATTCGAGCCAGCTCCTTCGGCTGCCCCAGCCTGGCCTCAGACAGTCACCAGGGCTCCTGCAGGCATGGGAGCAGAGGTGGCCAAGCACCTTGGCACTGGCCGGGGACCAGGGATCACGCTTCAAGAAGCACACGAGAAACAGCCCAGCAGCAGTCCCAGGGGTCAGTGGCCAAGTGCTCCCATCTGTCCAGTGGGACTCAAAGGCCCCCATGGCTCCTCCCCATGGTTTGGGGACTTGGTCCTGCCCTCAAGCTGAACCCTGGCCGGCAGTGCTTTGCGCCAGGTCCAGGGGCCAGGCCCTCAGCGCCACGGGGAGCCACGGTACAGAGAGCATGCAACCCGGGGTGGTCAGACCCCAGTTCAAATCCCAGCGCTGCCGCACACACTGCACCCCCTGGTGGAAGGAAGCTGATCTCCAGTGCACCTCAGTCTCCCCAAGTACAGACGGGGACGGCAGCACTCAGGATGTCGCGGGGGCTGCGAGGAGTAGGAAAGCAATCGCGTACAGAGTGCTCAGCACAGCACCTGGCACCACGAGCGCAGCTCAAAGGGATCAGTAGTTTCCGTGTGTTCCTTCCGCTATTATCACCAGATGGGAACACTGCTGGGAGGACTCACCTGCCCCCAGGTACCCACACGGACGGGTGGAAGCAGCTCCTAGCCCGCCCAGCACGCTGTTTCCGGTGCTCGGTGTTTCATCCTCGTGGCAATCCTTCCAGGTATTTCTACCATTGTTATCCCCACTTTGCAGATGACAACACTGAGGCACAGAGAGGTTAAGTGACTTGCTCAGGGTCACACAGAGAGTAAGTGCCAGAGCCGGAGCCCACACCCTTTACCACTGTTTTTTTTTTCTTACTTGAAATCTTTGTATCTTCTAAACCACCATTCTTGTACCAAACCCAAGTGTGGGCCCTGGTGTGCAGTGCCTGCCCTTCACTGCTTCTCTGGTCTACTCAGCTGTCACTCCGGCCCCTGGGGCCCGGCGGGCCTCAGCCCCTGCTCCAAGCTCTGATCACAGACCTTCTCCCCGGAGCCCCGGCCTACCTGGCCTGGGGCCAGGCTGCCCTGCCCAGCGGCCTGGCTTAGTGGCCTCTCAGGCCACATGGCCCAGATGTGCCTCCCTCCTGAGTTCCTCGCTGGGCCCCAGGGGGACAGGCCAGCTCCTCTGGGCACTGGGTGTGCGGCCAGCACCAGCCCGGGGCCCCGAATCGCAGGCACAATGCCTTATAAGGCCACGGGACGACCACATCAAAGCGGGGCCTTGGAGAGCAGGCTGGAGTTCCGTCGGGGATTTTCCTCTCTGTCCCTGAGACCTCGTACTTCTGGACTTGAAATCTTCCCTACCGCTGCCCCGGCACTGCTCCATCGCTCCTTCTGTTCTCTGAGCGCTAACAGATGTTGCTGCCACAGGGTCTCAGAGCAAACCCCAGGTGCTCACAGAACACGCACAACTTACAGATGCCAAGAACGGACGGGGCTGGAACACGCCGGGGGAAGAGCAGGGAGGGGGAAGGACCTGGGCCACCCCTGCAACCCTTAGATCCAGGCAGCCTGCCCTGCAGCTGCCCCAGGAAATTCCTGGCGAACTCCCCCTTCCCAGCTCACTGCAGAGGCGGCCGGGCCAGGCCATCCCAGGGCCCCGCTGAGAGCAAGGCCTTGCCTCCCTCTTGTCCCTTCTCGAGAGGCAGGACGGAGACGCCCCTTTCCCCAGGTGCAGTGGATCCGGCAGTCAGGCACCCGGCCACGGGCCAAGGCCCACCCTTGGCAGCTGAGTGGCAGCAGGCACGTTACTTAACTTGCCTGGCCACAGTTTTCCCCTTCTGTAAAATGGGGATTTAGATGTCAAGGAGCAGTCCATGGAAAATGTAGACAGAATACCTAGGATGGCATCGGGGCAAAACTGGTGAACACTACACATCAGCTAGTACTCCTTCTGTGGTGTCCTACTTCCTGCAGGAGCCCGAGAACATTCCCAGCAGTTTATCCTTGCAGTAACCAAGGCCAGAGAGTCAGCGCCTCAGTGTCCACCCTGGGATGACACTCACACGTGTGTGCAGGAGGCACATTCAAACTCAGCGACGTTCAGGGCGACACACTTCCAGTGACCAACAGCCACGAACACCCCGAATGCCATCAGAGGAACCGCCGATCTCCGCAGCGCACACCGCGCAGCAGTTGAAGAAGGAGGAAGACCTGTCCACGCGGACGCGCAGCGCACCAAGCTGCGGCACGAGCGCAAGAGCAAGCGCGAGAGGACACAAGGCACAAGGCCACCTGCACCTCAAGGAAAATGACAAACACCCGATGGACCACGAGACCCTCCACCTGCGGGTGAACGCAGGAAGACGACAACCGCGGTCACCTCCAGGAGCAGAGGGAGCGCAGAGAGCGGGGCGTGGGGGTCGCAGGCTTCAGCCTTATCAGATCTGTCCCGATCTCAACAAACGAGCATATTCACATGGAACTTGGGTAATTAAAACATAATTTAACAAAACCGTGGACAATAACCCCCTTTACCAAACAGAAAACTGGGGCTCAGCCAGGAGGGGGAGTGGCAGGTCCAGGTCCCACAGAGAGGAGGAGACAGAGTGGGCTCAGGCCCTCCAGGAATGGGGGGCAGGCTGAGGTGACACGTGGCCCCCAGGGCACGGGCCTTCTGGGGCTCCAGCCACCAGCGGGGCAGGGCTCTTCCCTGGGGCTGCACCCAGGAAACGAGAGAGGGAGGAAAACCAGGGCTGTCCACGTTCTGGGCCTCGAGTTCTGTGTCTGAACACACACCTCTCACCCGTGAGCCTCTGTCATTTCCTCGCCCATCCCCAGACTCTCGAAGTCACTCTGCCCCCAGGCACGGCGGGCCAAGAGAGCCGGGAATTCACCCACCCTGTCCCGACCACACGGGACACGCAGGCCGGTGATGCGAAACGAGTCATCGTCAAAGGGCCAGGGGAGAGGGGGCAGAGGGTGCTGGCAGCAGACGGTAGGAAGGGCAGGAGGCGCTGGGGTGGCCTCCTCCCTGGAGACGAGAGGAAACACACACGCTCCTCCCGCTGAATGGCATCAGAACCCAGACTCAACGTGCTGCTCCCAAGGAGAAGTGGCATCTCTTCCCAAACGTGGGGCCGAGCCCTTGGCCACTCCCCCGAAGATCCCCGAGCCTGCCACGGCCACAGGTCACCCAGCGGCGGCTCCAGGTTCTGCCTGCCCGGCACGGTGCCCCAGCCGTAGCCCGGCCCACGGGCGCTGGCAGGAAAGAACCCTCCTCTGGTGCCAAGGCCGAGTCCCGCCTCACCTCCCGCTTCTGGGACACGGCTGGCTCGAGGAGGACGCTCACACAGAGACGGACGGTGCCCGGCACCACGACAGGCCTCAGGCCCGGCCGGCTCTGGAAACAGGCTGCCAAAGGGCAGGGACGGGGGTCCGTTCGCTCTAGAACAGGCTTGATCCACGCAGCAGGCCCTCGGTGCGCACCTGTCGGGTGGACCTCGGGGCAGGCCCACCTCACGCACCTTTCCTGTGCGGCCACTGAGCTGCCTCGCTGCTGACTGCAGTTCAGGGTGCGCCTCCCTTACCCGGACCGAGAGCTCTGACGTTCACGGCCCCCTGAAGCAACCCAGCCTCCTAAAGCCTGCGTCCAAGATGCCCAGCCAAGCTTGGGAGCAGCCTGGAAGCTTCCGCCACCGTGGGCCCCTCCCGGGCCGGCCGGACTACGGGCTGGGCGGGCCGACGGGAGGAGGGAAAGGCCGGCTCCCACGGCTGGGCACGCAGAGCAGGCCTTTCGTGTCTGGCCTGCAAGGACCCGGCCTTCAAGACTCCCAAGACGTGGAGCAGCAATTAAAATTCCTCAGATTTCTCCCTGCCTGTTTTTATCTGCCGGAGATGTAATCAATGTGCTCCTAACTACAGATCCCAGCCCTGGCTCCCCGCACCCTGCGGACTCCAGCGGGGAGTGGGACAGCAGAGCTGGCGGGAAGAACTGCAGACCCCAGGGCCTGACCCTGAAGCCACCGAATCCTTTTCTCCAAGCCTGAGACCCCACAGGGGCACAGAGACAGGTGTGACCACTTCCGGAACACAGCCAGCAAAGGCCGGCAAAGTCCACCTCCCGGGCTGTCGCCCAGCAAGAGGCAGGTACCACGTGCCACTGTCAGGACTTCCCCTGCCCTAGGACCCACCTGGGCGGCGTGAGTACTCGGTACTTCTCTTGAAATCGGCTCTCCTGGCTCTTTAACTTAGTCATCACGGGCGTGAGTCCTACTTACACAGAGGGGTTTTCTTTAATATAATTCACATTAAACCAAATGTCCACCAGTTATCCCCTCAGGTCCCGACCCCTCAGTAGGACATGGACCCTGCTTTGGGAACCCCACAATCTAAAGAGCCCCCCCGAGTGGGCGGGGGGGAGGGGGAGGGGGAGAGACACCAGCAGGTTGAGCGCCGGGTGAGGCCCAGCGCGCTTCCCACCTGGCCACGGGCCCACGGCTTCGGAATGTGACTTCTGGGCATAGAGGAGAAAAAATGGCTGATGGAGAAAAAAACAAAGACAAAAACCAGCAGAAAACAGTAAACCCTGGCGTTGCCCAGAATGCTCTCTACTCTCAAACTACGGGCACGTCCAGGCTCCTAGGGAGTGACCCAACCATACGGCAGATCACCCGCAGCTGGCAGGGCAGGGGCCGGAGGCTTTGCTGTTGGCCTGACCGAAACCTTCTGTCTACACAGCGTTCAAAGGTGTCTCCACAGTGGACACCAGGAGCGACGGGCTTGTCGGGGCCTGGGGTCACTGAGGTCATGGGTGCCAAGACTCAGTGATGATAACAACCAGCATTTGGCAAGCGCGTGACACGCGCCAAGCACCCTGCGAAGCCTGCGGGTGCCTCCCTGGCTAAACACTGCCGACGGCCCTGGCAGGCGGGGTGTGTCACTGCCCCGCGTGGGCCCGGAGGAACCTGGCGCTTGGAGAGGTTAAGTGATCACCCGAGTGATCCACGGCTTTATCCGTGTGACTTCACACAAATGATTTCACCTGTTTGCGCCTCGGTTTCCCCAGCAGAGAACAGAAATGACACCTCCTCCCCACAGGGCAGTTGAGAGGGGAAAGGAGAGCGTGTGTGGCGCTCAGCGCACGCCCGGCACGATCAGCACGTCCTGAATCGCAGCTGTTGCTTCCTCCACCCTCTGGGCCCGGGTCCTTCAATCTCTCCCCTCCTGTCCCCTTTCCTGCGCCCATTGTCATCAGGGATGCCACCCAGCTGATCAAAGCCTGACTCAGCACTGCCTCCAGCACCCCGCAAGGCCTCAAGTGACACTCCTGGCTGGCTGCCTGCACTTAACGCTTGTCTGAGTCTCTGCCCTCCTACCCATGCTGGCCTGCCATGCCACCACCCGCGTGCCACGACCCCGCCATGCCACCGCCCGCCACACTGCCAACCCCGCCATGCTGCTGACCCCGCCATGCCACCGCCCGCCATACCGCCAACCCCGCCATGCCGCCGCCCGCCACACCGCTGACTCTGCCATGCCACTAACCCAACCATGCTGCTGGCCCACCTCACCGCACAGCCAAGCCTTGATGAAAGGAGAGGCTGAAGGGGCTCTGCGTGTCCCTGATCACCGAGCAGCCGGGGAGGCTTCGCCTGCAGTCCCTGGCCCTGGGACAGGCCCTGGGTCTGCTGCCAGGGTCCAGTGCGTGTGCCCCGCCGAAAGGGTGGCCGTGAGCCAAGCCGCCTAGGACAGGCAGCACTGTCATCTGTCGACCAAAGAATAGTGTGCACAGCCCTCGGGCCCACCTCCCCGTGGGGAGAGTCTGTGCTCCTGCCCAGGACACAGGCCTGAGAAACTGGACTTCCTCACTCGACCCTCAGGGGCCAGGGGCCTCACGCTTTTCCCACTCCAAGCAGATGGCGTAAGATCTTCGCGATTCACGCACCCAGGGGTCCTTGCTTTCTGGAGAGGACAAGAACATGCAAGTTTGGGCCAGGCTCTGGGCCCTTCGGCTGCATGTGCGCACACACGCACAGTCCACCCCATGAGGCCCTGGAGCGCTCTGGGGAGACCATCTCGCAGAGGCCATCCTCCTGCCCGCTCTGGTCCACACCCCCCGGGCCTCCCTTCTCATCCCGGCCCCCGCGGCACAGCTGAGAAGCTTGGCCCACGCCTCCCACAGCCCAGACCACCGCTCCGAGCTCCAAACCCGGCCCGAGCCGTCTCCTCCGCCTGGACAGCCCTCGTCCCCCCGCTGCGGGCGAAGCCTTTGCCTCCCCCAGGGCGGCTGTGCGTACCGACCCCACCACCCACACCCACCAAATCTGGGCAGTCAAGGGTCGCACCTCCGGGCCTCCAGAGGCCTCAGTTCACTCTGGAACTTGGCATTGTATGTGTCACCAGCATTGTGACACGTAAGTGTCAGCATCCACATCCGTCAAATGGGAGCACGGACCCCACCCTGTCCCCACACGAGAACCAAGAGAGTTACAGGTGCTGTTAGGGAGTGAGGCTCCCAGGGCGCAGGTGGGACAGGTCCTGCCAGGGGGGACAGCAAGTGAGGAACAGTCTCACTGTGTTAAGGAACAGAAAGGCGTATTTTCCAGAACATTTCTGGAAGGATGCGCTACACTCAGGAGTGGGAACCGGGGTGCTGTCTCCTCAGCTGTCCTGCTTTCTGGACTGACTGAGTTTTGTGTTGCCTCTTCTCGTCCCTCCCCGCCTTTTCTTTTTCTTTTTTTTTAACCAAGAACATGCAATGCTTTCATACTAAAAAAATTAGCTTTTTCCAAAGCGGTTGTTCCACTAAAACGAATGGTGCCTGTTCGACGTCACCAAGATGCTCAACAAGCACCTCAAATGTCATGTGCCCAAAACCGACTCCTGATGCCCCCCAAACCCATCCTCCTTGATCCAAACAGGACAGCTGCCTCCTTCCCTGGCCAGACACCTAGGAGATGTCCCCAGCTTGTTCTTCGACCCTCCCTTCAATCCATCAGCAAATCCTGTTGGTTCTACCTTCAAAGCACGTCCTGAAACCAATCACCTCCTCCGCATCTACTGTGCGTTCCGGGCCACTGTCGTTTCCAACAGCCATCGTTTCCTATTCTCTGCCCTTGCCCCCAGCCCACCCCCACCCCCACCCAATTCTCCCAAGTCCCACCAATGCCCAAGAAAGCCCCACCCCATCCGTCTGCCCCATCTCCTCCCTGACCTCGTCCACGACTCCCTTCCACTTACTCCACCACAGGCACACGGGGCTCCTCGCTGTTTCGCCAACATGTCTGGCATGTTCCTACCTCAGGGCCTTTGCACGTGCCATCCCCTCTGCCTGGGAGGCTCTTTCTCCAGATAGCTCCTCCTTCCTGCCCCTCCTGCAGGTTTTAGCTCACCGTCACCTTGTCACCCAAACCTCTCTATTTAAAATTGCAGCCTCTCCCGCTCCTCCCTGCCTCATTTTTCCCTGAGCGCTTTCAGCCATCTGACGTATCATGTATCACTGCCTGACAGAGGAGGCACTCAACGAGCATGTGCTGAAAACCCAGCGCAGCTCTGTATTTACTGAGTCAGAAAAACATTCCCTGCATTTTCTCGAAAGAAAAAAGCAGTTGCAAAGAGCAGAGAGAATGCAGTCACACCCACTGCCATCGTCCGCATATGTTCCCGAGCGTCGCAGTCAGAGGCGCACGTCTGGGGTGACAGGCACCAAAATGCTCCCAGAGGTTGTGCCTGGTGCTGGACTCCAGGCCATCCAAATGTTTGTCACAAACATGCATGATTACTTCTGCCATCAAAAAGGATGGCAAAACGTTTTCGAGAAAGCACACTAAAGCAAACAGAAGGGAGACTCCAGTTGATTTGAGGACTCAGGTACACAAGTTGGCTACAAGGGCCTGGGCGCCAGCGGTGGGGAGTCTTGCAACTTTGCGATGAAACGGGCAGTCTCCCGATTCCGACTGCGAGGGAAGGTAGAGGGCCCAGGCCTGTGAGCACCCAGACCCCATCACTCTCCCCGGACAGCCACCCGGTGCGCACAGTCCACGAAGAGGCCACTGCCAGAAAGCCAGCAGCTGAGACAGTGCTCTCGGCTACACACGCACGGGAAGCCGAGGGGCTGCAAGACCCTTTTCTGTGGTTGTGTAATGCAGACAAGGCTTTGATTCCAGAAATGGCATGAGACCAGCTGAGCACGTCAAACTGGGCTGTCACTGGGGGCCTGGGGAGAGTGGGGTGGCAGCTCTCCTCCTCCCCACCCCCAACCAGCACGCACTAAATTCTACTGTTTCCCTTCTTGGGTAACCAAAGATCTCAAAGCAAAAAAGTAGTGGGGATCCGGAAGCCAGCTGCCTGCCCCTGCAGGTCTGGTCAGCAACACACGCAGCGGCCCATGTCACCACAGGGGGGTCCCGTGGGAAGCCCATGGAGGGAGAGGCTGCGTGGTCAGCATGGAAGGTCTGAGCCCTCGAAGAAGGCCAAGGCTCTAGGGATGCACCCCGGGGCGAGCTCCTGGGGACAGACAAGCGAGGCCTCTGCAGCCCGAGGCCCACACATCCGCCCAGACCACTGGCGTCAGGCCAGGCTGGAGCTCTCGTCCAGAGGTTCTGACCTGTGACCCCAAACGCCTCTGAAAATGTCCCCTCAGAAAAACGCCACACAGAGAAAACTGTACACTGAACATCAGGGGGCTCAGTCCATTTGCAAACCTCTCAGAGTCTAGATGGGGAAACAGGCCTCAGAAGCGGGTAGGACCTGCCCAGGGCCACAGAGCCAAAGAGTGGCAGAGCCACGATCAGAATCCAGGAGCCCCAAAGCAGGCAGCAGCAGAGCCAGCAAAAGACCAGTGCCCTCCGGGAGCAGACACAAAGGACGAGAATCCCGCACTCCACCGACAGCCGGGGAGCGAGTGCTCCGAGGCAACTGCCCGGCTCCTCGGCGCCGTCTCCACGAGCGCGGCTCCGTGGTCCGGTCCATGTCTCCGGCGAATGCCACGTAAACACAGATCCACAGGACTTCTCAAGCCTGTAGAGACCGTTTGCGTTAGGACCCCACGAGGTGCTCACAGCACGCGGGATCTCCCCAGCATCTGGTCTCTAGACCCTTTGATCATGGCCACCTCCCCGGAGGCGCTGCACACACGCGCAGACCCCTCTGGTCTGCGTGCCCCACCCCCACCCCGTGCCTCGGCTGCTCCCAGCAGCTCACACAGCTCACCCCTGCGGGGCTGCTTCAGAGGCCTGCCCTGGGGCTGTGTCTGCAGGTTCAGAGAACTGCAGTGCCCCGACCCCAGGTGGCCCTGAGCCTGGTGCAGGAGAAGGCCCAGCCCCCCAGTCCGGACAAACAGGGAGGCATAATTTATACTCCAGAACTCCCCGTCGGGTCAGGCTGAAGTCCAGAGGTCGCCTGCAATGGCTCCTTTTCTTAGCTTCTTCCCTCCTCTGTCCAGCGCCGCCTCCCCTGCTGCTCTGCCCAAGAGAACGCTCTTAGCGAATCACTCGCGCAGGACCCTCGCCTCACGCTCTGCTTCTGCTCCCTGACCTAGATGGCTCTCCCCTGGTCGTGGGAGGAACCCTGAGCCGACTGGAGGATTCACAGGGAGCAGACGGGCTGACAGACGGCAAGCTGGTCAGGCTCAGACAGACCAGATGGGACACTGGTCCAGCCCAGGAGGGCAGTGCCACACGGCAGCCAGTCCAGCCAGGTGAGCAGCCAGTGACCCTACGCCAAGGCGCAGGCCTGCAGGCAGGTGGAAATGGACGTTTTCTCCCACCCCACCCCAGCCCACGCCCACTTCAGGAACGCTCTCCCCATCTTTTGATGCTAACTCAAGTATAGGAAGCCCTTTCTGAGCACCTCACTGCCACGAACAGCCCTCACTGAACATGCACAGCATTTAGGGCTGACTTCACAGACCGGAACTTCGGGAGGAAACCAGGTGAAGCAAACCCTTCGTCCCTGTTTTTGCTCCTGCAGCTGGCATCTGTGATTTGGAGCCCCTGCCCCCACAGCCCTGCCTCCCCCTCTGGTAACACTTTGATTGTCCTTGGTAGCTTTCCAGACTTCACAAATAAAAACACAGAACACTCAATTAAATCTGGATCTCAGACAACAAATAATTGTTTAGTATGAGTATGTCCCCTGTAGTATTCGGGATAGACTTACAAATAAGTGTTATTTACCTGAAATTCCAATTTAACTGGGCATCCTGTATTTCATCTAGAAACCCTACCCCTCCACTCTCATCTGAGTGGCACAGGCAGGGCTGGTCTCTCCCCTGACCAGGAGGGAGGGCACATGACCCAGGCCGGACTGGTGAGGACTCTGCATTGCCCTGGCCACAGGGACTGGTCAGGGCTGGACACTCACTCGAGCCAGGCCAAAGAGGTGTAATCCCAGGACATCTGCTCTCTTTCTGCTGACATTGGTGAGATGTGAGAGTGGGAATCTGACACTGTTGAGAACATTTTACCTCCTTACAGGGAAATTCTGGCTAAGAAAAAAGCCAACACAGAGGAAAACAGAGCCAAGAGGTGAAGAAAGAGACAATGGGTTCTGGCAACATGATTTGAGCCCCCGGATCAAACCATGCCTGAAGCTCATGACTCCCCTAGACTTTTTAATGACATGAACTACTAAATCTTCCCTTTTTACTTAATCCAGTTTGAGGTTATTTTCGGTCACGGGTCTCTGAATATGTCCTGCTCCCTCTCCGCCACCCCTCACCCCTGCCCACTCCTAGCACGGCGCTGCAGTGGGGACCAGGCTCAGAGAATATTCAGGTTTATCTTCGCCATGGAAGGTAGTGTGGGGTGAGGGCTCCCGTCCCCACTCTGTCCCATCCTCAATCCAAGGCCTCGCACAACTAACTCAAGCCTCCGTGAACCCTGGTTTCCTCCTCTGTAAAACAGAGATACGTGCTTGTTTCTGCGGCGCCCATACAATTTCACTGCCCAAACCAGGACACTTTTGAGAGTGAAAGGAGCGGCGTTAATACCCAGACCCGGACAACGGGACTGGCTGGAACCATCCTGGGTAAATGGGCCGGGGATGCCCCAGCTACACCTGACCCTGTCCAGCTCCGCCCACCTCTGTACTCCCCACTCCCCCAAGGCCAAGGCCAAGGCCTCCCATCCTGCCCCTCCCCCATTGCCACCCTCTGCCCAGGATGCCCCTCCAACTCTCTTCTCCTAGCCGCCTCCTATCACTCTTCCCATCTCAGCTTTAACGTCCCCCTCAGGGAAGCCGTCCCAGAGCCCCGGGCTCAGCACGGTCCCCGACCCTGCGTCCCCCCTGCGGCCCTGGGCACTCTGTATTGCTACTCCTCATGAACCGCCAGTCTCCCCACCGGGCTAAACTCGTTGAGGACACGGTCCATAATTTCTTCTTCATCACTGAACGCCCGACAGACCTGGCACAGTGCCTGGAACATAACACCGCAGAGACGTAAATGGCAAAGCCTCCTTTCCCTGCTCTCCGCGGGTTCTGTGTTTCCTCCGTGCGCTGATGAAACCATCCCGGCTGAGATGCCAAGCAGGGACGAGTGGGACCATGAATCACAGGGCGGGGAGGGCACGCAGCCGGGGTAGACCCACCCTGGCGGGCACAGGACATGCTAACAACGTTCTCAGAGCCAGTGACTCGGCGACAGCGGCCTCAGGAGGCTCCACCCAGCCCAGCAGCCCCCAGGCGGCAGCGGCAGCAATGCGCTGGCCCCACGACAGCTTTCACTGATCTGAGGCCAGCGTGGACTGGACCCGAGCCGGCTGCCTACTCCAGCATCCAGCCCTGGCCCCTGCTCAAAACACAGGCCCGGCGTCTCCCTGCGGCCGCAGCCAGCTCTGTCCTCAGCAGCAGCCAAGTCACTGCCCAGAATGCAAATTGGGCAGGTGCAAAGGGCCTCTTCAACCTGAGACCGAGGCTGTCACACCCCACACGCAGCCCAGGCTGTGCAGACGGCGTCCCCTTGGGCTGCTCGGCTCCGCCCACACAGCTCTCCTGCCCGAATTGGGGAGGCCTCCGGCTGATCTCACGGTGTAGGCGTAGCCAGGCCCACAGCCTGGAGAACGCTTTGCCACACTGGCTCCCTGGCTCCCACCGCGGCCCGGACGGCACAGTCCTTCTTTATTTTCACGGGACCCCTTCCCTGCTCTGCAGCCTTCAGTGGCTCCCTATTCCAACCTACTCAAAACCCTCTGCAGTCTTGCCTACCTTCTCAGTCCCGCTCACAGGGAAACACATGGTTATGGTGGGAAACAGCGCTAGCCCAGGAGCGGGGTGTTCTGCCTCAGTTTCCCCATTTGTACAAAGGGAGGAAGCAGGGCCATAAGGTGTCCCTAAAGGCTTTCCTGCTCATTCCATGGGCTCATGACAGGGTCATTCAGCCAGGCCCTGACCGTTCCTCTCTGCTGTCTTCGGGCCACCTGGAAGAACGACGACCCACTTGCAAAGTCACTGATTGGTCACTGCTCAGGACTGTCCGTCTCAGGACGTAAAACTACTTTGGGGAGAAGGGGAGAAAAGTGTGCAATTCCAATGCTCCCCTCAAGCAGACTCTGCATCAGCCAGCACCCCACTCTGCCAGCCCCTAACACCCTGTCCCGGGGCGCTGCACGGGCTGCAGCCTGAGGGGCTGCACCTACACACCTGCCCGGGACAAACGGCTAACGTCTCCCTGCGTGGAGCACTCAGGAAGGACCCCAGCAGCCTCAGCCTGACAACCAGCACCTCAAAAAGGAATAATGATCAGGTTAATTTTAAAATGGCCACGAGCTCATAATGGTTTTAAAGCAGCAAGCAGCACTGCCAAGTGGTGTGGGGCCCAGACTCTGCCACTTACCAGCTGTGTGAGGCTGGGCAAATTACTAAACTTCTCTGTGCCTCAGTTTCCTCCTCTGTGTCATGGGAAATCATATCTACCTCATGGAGCTGCTGGCATAATTAAATTAGGTAACATTAGTAAAGCGCTTAGGACAATGTCTGGCTCATCAGAAGCCCTATACAGATGCTTACACAATAAACAAAAATAAGAGTTAACATAAAGTACAGAAAGACACACTTGTAATATAAAAGAAGGATGATCCTCCTTTCCTCCAAGAAAAAGAAGGATGACTGTTTCGAAAGATCTTCAGCATTCATTGGCTTTAACGCACAGGAGGGTAAGAACCCATGTGGGTATTTCTGCTTCCTCCGTCAGGCGCGTGCCAGTCCCACACGAGGTGCCGACATGCTCTTGGATCGTGTGTGCGAGCACAGAAGGGTCGACATGGGGACTGGGGTTGAGCTGAGAGTCCTGGAAAAGGCTGAGCCTCTTCCGGAAATGGGAAGGCTGGACTGGCAGGAGAGGTCACCTATAATACCAGGGTCAAAAGAGCGTTTCACGAAGGGCTCCAACACGATCCATTTGCCCAATGCCTTCATAGGGGAGTCTGAGCTACCCAGACTCGAGCCACCGCCTCTGCTAACAGGTCAGAACTAGCAAGGCACAGCCGGCCCTGTCTTCACAGAGCCCCGACCAGGCTGAGTACAGTGGGCTGCGAGTGCTGCCTGCCCAGGGCCCTGCCCTGCAGCCCCCCGGGGCACGCTGGGCTGTAGAAAAAGCAAAACCAACAAAACCCTTGAGGAAGGCACAGGCTCGAAAACCTCGACTGTGCCACCAGTGAAATTTAACACTTAAAAAGGCAAGAAAAGTCAACTAGCTGTTGCATCTGGGTGACTGGTACAAGGACATTCATTTCTGTATTCTCTTTACTTTTGTGTATGTCTGAAAATTTCTAAACTAGCTTTTTATAAGGGGACGTACAAAGAACAGGGCCTGAGCATTCATATAGTGATTCTAACGGGCAGCCAGGCCCACGGCTCACCAGGAAGCAGCGGGTCAACAACCAGGACCCTGTGTCTGAGAAGATACAAGATTTCTTCTTTTTTTTTTTTATAATTTGTAGAGAAGGGGTCTAGCTATGTTGCCCAGCTGGTCTCAAACTCCTGGCCTCAAGCAATCCTCCCACTTCAGCCTCCCAAAGTGCTGGGATGACAGGCACAAGCCACCGTCCTTGTCCAGCCAGATACTAGATTTCCTTTACGCACAGTGAGATCACAGCAAAACAGAAAGGGACCAAATGATGTGCCGCACTGACTACGGGCTTATTCGCTCATGACTGTAAGGTAGACATTGCTACTTCCCCATTCTAGAGATGAGGAAACTGAGGCAGAGAGCAGTTGAGAAACTTGACCAGGGCATCTACCCAAAAGAAAAAAAGATTCTACAAAAAAAGACATCTGCACTTGAATGCTGATAGCAGCACAATTCGCAATTGCAAAGATGTGGAAACAACCCAAGTGTCCATCAATACATGAGTGGATTAATAAAATGTGGTATACGTATACCATGGAGTTCTACTCAGCCACAAAAAGCAGTGGTGATCTAGCACCTCTTGTATTCTCCTGGATAGAGCTGGAACCCATTCTGCTAATGAAGTATCATAAGAATGGAAAAACAAGCACCACATGTACTCCCCATCAATTGGTATTAACTGCTCAACACTTAAGTGCACATACAGTAGTAACATTCCTCGGGTATTGGGCAGGTCAACTGTTAACTTTGAATCAGCATTTAAATATTTAAGAAATATCGGTTCCTCAATTAGGTAAATTGAATGAACCAAGCGATAGACAAAGTGTGAAAGGGTGTAGGTTTTCCTTTCCCTGCACGAATGATGTCACCTGGACACTAGGGAATCACTCGGCACGAGGCACCTGCCCGTCGCCCACACCGGGCTGCCTCATTCGTATCCACTGAACCCGCCCCCTGCCCTGAGGAAATCTGCTTCCCTCTGGGGCTCTGTTTACTGATCCAGCGCTGGGCTTAGTCACATGACGCAGCCCAAGTCTAGGCGCAGAGGAACGTCCAGAGGGACGGCATCTCTCCCCAGGGGCACTCACGTTCTTTCAGATCCGTCAAGATATATGCAAACCGCACGGCAGTTTTTCCGTAAGTCAGACTCAGAAGCCAGAGGACGAGTTACTTTGATATCCCAGATAATACTTCCCCCCTAAGTAATACGGCGTTGGACTGCGTTTACAGAAATATTACACCTACATCACGGCAGGTGATGATTCTACACCATTGGAACAGGACAGATGGCACCTGGAGAGTGACGTCTCATCAGTGAAGAAAACGCAGCTACGCCAGCCGCGCCATTCGCAGCGCGGGCTGGGGCTGGCAGTCTTCACGCAGTCTGGGCAGTTGTCGGAAATGCAGAGTCTCAGGCCCCGCCTGACCTACTAAACCAGAATCTGCACTTTACGTGGTTACGCACATTCAAGTCTGACAAGCCATGGTCTAGGGATGACCAGAAAGAGGACTGCATGATTAGGGCTGACATTGATACAATTAGCATGTATCAAGCCCTGTTTTAATACTTTCCGTGCACACAGCTCTGGAGTAGCAAGGCATAATGTGAAGGGGTGGGAACTCAAGGAACAGCCGAGGACCCTAAGTGACCTGAGAGAGAGGGTGGAAGAAGCCAGCTTCCTGCCCTCACATGGGGTAAGAACCCCTTAGCAGAGAGAAATGGCCAATTCTGGGTGCCTCTTGAAGGCACAGCAGGACTAATGGCAGGGAGGGCCCAAATTCTCCATCTTTCTAGGAGCTGGAGCCATCCATCGAAGGAAGAGGCCACCCAAGGGAGTGAGATCCCTGTCACAAGAGGCATTCAAGCAGAGGTTGGGAGGCCTTCTGTACAAGGTGCACTGGAGGGAATTCCTGTTTCACAAAGAAATTAGTCTTGATGGGTTGGGCTTTCCTCTCTAATCCTAAGGCCAGGAAGATGTCTTCTACATCCCCCAGGCGGACTGGAAGGTGAGCGTGCCCTCCCTTTCCCGCCCAAAGCTGGCCGTGGATAGCTACGGCCCACAGGAGCCCAGGACGCCTCTGTGGCCTTAAAAGTCTGAACAGATGATGGGGCCTATCCTTGACCCTCCAGCCCAAGCGCCTCCCTTACCCTGGATCCCAGACGCATGGCAGAGGGTGCTCCTCCGATAACAGGCAGAGCCGACCGACCCCTGGCTGAGGATGGGTGGGGAGCGCCCCCTCCCCCAACAAGGAGATGGCGCTGTGACCCAGCGACCCAGGCTTCCTCACACGGGGAAATCCCCTGAATCGGTCCCCCATTCGCTCGCCAGTGGGCCACCGCCTTGACCGGCCAGGCCCCGCCTGCCGGCGCCTTTGCGTGACTGCAACTTTCGTTCCGCTTGCAGAGGAACAAGCTGAAGGTGGAAACCCTGTCGGAAATGTGTTCTCTAACACACCAAAGACCAGGGAAGTTCTTCACGGGGACACGGAGCTGGCACAGGGCAGCAGGGCTGAGGGTTCCAGCCGGACCACGGGAGTTCACGTCTCAGCTCCACGTGTGAACTGGCCACACCGTGCCCCAGATTGCCACCTGGAACGTGAAGACACTAATCACACCTGTCTTGTAAAACGTACTTAGCGCAGTGCCTGGCACCCCGTGAGCACTGCTTCCAAAAAACAAACACGCACAAGAAGTGGACAAAGGCATACTCGTAACGCGACAGAAGGGCAAACCTCCCTGGGTTCGTGAAGCAGCGCAAAGACCCAATGAAGTCACGGAAGGCGCTCGGCTCGTCCGCGGCACCCAGGAAGCTCTCCTCACATGCAGCTGCTATAACCCTGCTCCTGCTGCTGCCATTGTACTAGTACCAAGTTCTAACTGCAGAGAAGGAAAAAATCGACACAGGCCAGAGCGCAGCCCAGGGGGCTGAGGTACAAGGAGCCGGACGTGAGCCTCCAAGGGCGGGGGAGGGCAGGGCTGGGGGAGGGGCAGGCCCTGCCTGGGTAGAACTTGGCGGCTGCATTTTGGAGCCAACAAGGCCTGGGAGAGCCAGCTCCACAGGCCTCAGAAGTCAGGCCAGCTTTCGCTTCCCGGCATTCCAGCCCCAAGTCCCCGCTCGGGCCCGCTGCCCAGGGCGCTCGGATTCTTCCAGGGCCCAGGATGTGCTTCCAAAGCAGCCTCATCTCAGACTCCGGCCCAGAATTCCTTGGCCAGCAGGGACCACGTCTCCATGAGGCTGACAGAGCCCAGCTGCTGGGGTGCCATCCCCTCCACTCCCTCTGAGGCCTCGTCAGCTCCCGAGCAGATGAACCCGGAACTGCCAGGGTCCCCAGCCCCTGCCCCAGCCACACATTGGGTGCAAACGCCCGGGAGGGACTTTAGCTACCCCTCCCCACCTTGGTCCCTCGGTGCCTGAACGGTGGCAGGTACCACGTGGTCAGAATCTGAATCTGATGACAGGTTTTCCCACTTACCTCCTTCGTGACGTTCTCCAAGGACTGGAACAAAATCCTATGAAAGGACAAGTTTTAAGGGAAAAGAAACAAAAAGCAACCCTCTCTGTTCTCCTGAGCAGCACACCCCAAATCTGGCAACTCCCCAGATCCTCAGGACAGGCAGGGAAATGCCGCTCCTGGGCCCCCAGCAGGTCCCTTCGGTCAGGAATCTGTGTACCCAGGCCCATGTCCGGGACCCTCAGTCTGGCCTTGTTACCATCCACAGCCCAGAGCCGTTGGGTACACAGGTGCTCTGGGACAAGTGTGTGGGGGATGGGGTGTCTCAAGAGGCCCCTGCTGCCCACAGTCAGAGAGGGGGGCTCAGCAGAGGCCACCCTGGATGGAACAGACCCTTGTTCGTCCATGGAGGTCAAAGAAAACAAACTGCTGGTAGCCCTAGTAGCTACCAGTGTCCATATGCCCCTGACTTCTCAGTTGGCTGATATTTTAATACCAGCTAACATTTACCAAGTATTGACTCCGTGCCAGACATTGTGCCACATGCTTTTACATTTATCCTCTTTTTAAACCCTTGCAACATCCCTTCTATTATTATACCCATTTTATAGATGAGAAAACTGAGAAACAGGCTAAGTAATTCCCCAAAGTCACACATTTGGAAAGTAGCAAAGGAACAACTCTGCCCAACTCCATGGCCTATGGGTGGGAAAAGACCCCTCCATCCAACTGTGTAGACTGACTGCATTAATGACCCCGATTTGCTCAGAACTCCCTGAATCCATGCCCTTTGGCGGAGTCCTCTCACCCTGAGACACCCTGAGACTGGGGCTTAGCTGTGACAGGCTCTGGCCCATGGGACAGGAGCAAGTATGATGCAGAGACTTGATAAGGTGCTTGGGATTTCCACTTCCTCTCTTAGACCCTGTCCCTGGGAAGAGAAACGCCTGGGCTTGCCTGCTGGAGGAGTGTGAAATACACATGAGAGGCCCCTGGTCCCAGCCAACTCTACCCTAGACCAGGCAGCCACTGTCCTACCAACCGTCCCCAGAAGCATGAGCAAGCCCAGCCCAGATCAGCCATCCTGCTCCCAGCAACCCGCAGACGTGGGAGGGATAATTAATGTTTGTTTTTAGTCCCTAGGTCTTGGGCTGGTTTGTTACGCAGCAACAGCTAACTGATATACTAACTACATTGCCTGTTCTCTCTTGACATAGGGAAAAAAACCTCCAGAGAATTAACAGGGAGAATAGTTCCCCCTTCGAATGAGAAACTCACTTAAATCAAAGGGCTTGCTTTCAATGAGGGAGTGTCAGTGAGTTTCTGTGTTTGCATCAGGATCTGGATCCTAGAATTCACGAGCCTGTGCACTCCGTCCCACCTGTGCACCGTGTCCCTTGCGTGGAACCATGCATTGCTCCGCTCTGCCCTTTGGCATACTTTCGAGGCAATGCTCTAGCATGTGCTGGGACATGGCATCTTTCTTCCAGGCCGGCCAGACATGGAGCTACACCTCAGTGTCGGTTATCTGTCGTCGTATGACAAACCGCCCCCAAACTCAGCGACTGAAAACCACCACCTTGTTATCTCGCACGACGCTGTGGGTTGGCTGGGCTCAGCCAGACAGCTCTGCTGGCCGCACCTGCGCATCATGTGGTCCAGGCAGAGGGAGGCCGGGGCTGCCGGCACCGGCAGTCTGGCTCACTTCCCATCTGACGCCATGGCAGGGACGGCTGGAAGGCTGAGCTCAGAGGGACACTGGGACAACCGGGCCTCTCTCTTGCCCAAGTCTGCCTCAGCGCCTCGCTCTCTCCACGTGACCTCTCCAAGCGGTTTCTCTAGCAAGGCAGTGGGACCCCTCGTATGGCAGCCCGGGACTCTCAAAAGCACAACGGCAGAAGAAGCTGCTGGGCTCTCTTAGCTGTTCTTTCCACTGCATTCTATTGGTTACGGCAGTTACAGGGGCTACCCAGCTTCAGGGGGGAGGAAAAACCCTTCCTCTCCGTGGAAGGGCGACAAAGAAGTTGCAGCCATTTTAATCTATCACAACCTCCGACCTCCTACACACAGCCCACTCGGCCTAACGCTCAAGTCCGCAGCGGCACACACCCTGAGTGGAGCAAGAACGCACTTCATGCCCCAATCCACACTTGGCAGCAGCCCGAGACAGGTCCGCAGCACGTGGGCTGAGTGAGCAAATGGTGTGCCCCCAGCTGAACCACCGACAACTCACGGGATGAACACCAAG
Organism: Propithecus coquereli; assembly: GCF_000956105.1. Lineage (NCBI taxonomy): Eukaryota > Metazoa > Chordata > Mammalia > Primates > Indriidae > Propithecus > Propithecus coquereli. Next base: position 2,677,727 of record NW_012142746.1, read on the forward strand.
ACGAAGGCAGTCGCCTTTGAACCCCAGAATCCCTGCTGCGTCACGAGAGGACCCTGAAGTCCCTTCCGGAATGAACGTATGGGATGACCACTGAATGGTAGTGTTCCTCTCCCTGCACACACACAGGGACATCTGGCAGATGTGAGGCAATCACGTTCTTTGCAAAGACTTCAGTCTGGAAACGGGCACCTGCAAGATCTAGACTCCCCTGGGCCCTGGGAGGGGGCAGCCCTCTCTCTCCCAACGCAGGAATGAATCCCATCTTGGCTACGGCTCTAGGCACAGGCCTGAGGGACCGCTGTAGGGAGGACAGCCCTGCGAGAGCCCGTAATCATTTAACTAAAATCACATTCAAGGCATAATTAGCAGACAGCTCCAGATTCATGATCTGAGGCCCACTGGCTCTAATGGGCTAATTAGCTGAGACATCCTTGGGCGGGCAGCACACTCTGGCCTTCTCCGAAACATCCCAGGGTGCTCAGCAGACCCAGGCTGGCATCCGGTCCACGAGCTGCCTGACGACGGCTGGGCAGAGAGACAAACGCCATTCCTGGGCAAGAAATACGCGTTACGCTGTGCACGGCGCAGAGAGACCCGCGAGGCAATCTCCCCACTCCGCCGCCCAACAACCAGTCCTTGCACCCTCCAGGTCCCGGACACAAATCCTTTGCTCTCGGCAGTCAGCAACACGCTCTTCGCCCCCTGAACAACCCGCCCTTTCCAAATCAAGGCTCATAGCAATAAAGGGCACGTATGCCTACACACACAGTGCGGCCCCAGACGCCACCCCTCCTGTAGGCTCACGGCCACTGAGAGCTGTTGCAAAGAGGCACATCACCACTCTGGATCAGAAAAATAAATCAACGGCTCAAACAGTGGAAGCCCAAAAAGCACACAGAGCCTCAAACCCACCACAGACAGCAGCAGGCACTCGCTGTTTAGCCAGCTCTCTCCATCCAAGTTGCAGGGGTCCCTCGCAGCAGTGAGGACTTGAAATCTCAGCAAGGAGTCAGCAGGAGACAAGCCCTCGCAAAGGCAAGGTTTGCATCTTTGGGAGGCCCTCGATGCATGTGGCACAACAGCAAGTACGTGCAGGGAACGCAGTACATGTGCTGAGTGAATGCAAGCGCTCGAACCCTACGGGATAGTTTGCCAAAGGGTTCCCTGGCCAGAGAAGCTTGGGAAACTGGTCCCTAAATTGAAGGAATACTGAGTTATACTAAAACCCCATACTCGAGATTCACAATGCACATTAGGACAACAAAGGCTCTGAGAAGTCCTGCGGCAAAGAAACTTGTTTAATTGGTTGTTGCATCCATTGTTCCCCAAACTTATTTTTGCACAGAATCTTTTTTCCTTAGTGGGATAATACATTTGGGAAATACTGTCTCTGGGAAGCAATGTGTCAGCATAGGGCAGATGTTGCAAGCTCCAATCCGACAGGAGTTATTTAAGCAAGTGAAGTGGGCCAGGTTTAATATTTGCATAGGAAGATGAAGAAGTATGTGCTCTCTCTCATTTTTCCTAAAACAAAGGACCATCTTGGTTCATCTTTCCCCCCCATCTTTGATAGCATTTTCTTTTCCTATGATAGAAACAATTATTTAAAAGAAACATACCTCTATAAGAAAAAATGTACAAGAGCAATAGTCAAAGGCAACAGAGAGAGAAGTAAGAAATGTTGCCTCAAATTTTTTCAAAACTGAGTAGGTCAAATAAAACATTTGTGGCGGCTGGATTCAGCCCACCAGGTTGCAATCTCTGCCAAGACAGATGGGGGGACGCTCATTAAACGGGTGCTGTCACCTGTTTCCCGAGCCTCTCTGGCCAGGGAACCCTCTGGCAAACGGTGCTGTAGGCCTTGAGCGCTCTTGCTGTCTTGGGTACCGCCTCTCGCATTCCCCCAGCACGGGTACTGCACCCCTGCGCGCGCCTGCTGCCGTGCCGAATGCGCTGAGGGCCTCCCACAGACGCAGACTTCGCCTGTGCGAAGGCCTCGCCCCAAGCACTGGGCCCTCTCCCTGCTGGCACGTGGGAAGGCGTGAGCTCCGAGCCGGGAATACAGTGGGGGCCAGAGTGGCCCCTCCATCAAGGAAACCCATCATGGTGTGATGACAACACTCCCTCAGGTCCCTTTCAGAAACAGGATGCGTTCTCAAATCAAAAATAAAAACAGAAAACCTGCCTGGAGACTAACAAAGGAAGACACAGCCATGGGACTGAGAGATCGCGCGTGCAGCAGGCCAGACTGCAGGAGCTCGGACGCGACGACGCCCCCACTGGATCCTCATCGCGGCAGGGCAGGCCGGGCTGACGTGCGGCCAGGGCATGCTTTGAAGGTTTACTTATTTATTTTTAAAGACAAGGCCCATGGACGTAAAGTGACTTCTCTAGGGAGTCACAGCGACACTTGCAATCCCAGAGACAAAAGCAGCCCCTGAAGAGAAGAGGTGTCACCAAAGCAGTGACCCAAACACAACCAGTGGTCCTGCAGCCAGGCGACCACAGGCCTCCAAGGAGGCCTCCTGAGCACTCTCAGAATCAGGAGGGATGGGATGTTGTTCTCAGAAGCGGGGGACAGACATGCAATGTGACAAATGCACACAGTGCAGGCACCTAATCGGAACCTGGGTATGAGTCTCTCAGCAAAGCACTGGCAGCCCCCAGGGTAAAAGCAGCCCTCCATGTGGTAAAAGAGTCAGAAGCTTCTGGAACATGGAGCTAGACATGGCCAGTTGAGGAAGAAAGGAGGCTCAGGTACCAAGGAACAAGGACTCAACCCGGGCCTGTGGCAGAGATGGCCACCTGCGCCAAAGATTCCTGCTCCCTCTGCCACGGTGTGGGGTTGTCACTGTAGGGTGGTGGCCCAGATGGGCCTACACTTCCCAGCACCCCTTGCATCCGGGGGCCACGTGATTAGTGCTCACCAATGGCATGTGGGCAGAAGTGGTGCGCGCTATCTCACAGCCAGGGATTTTAAGAACTGGGGAGAGTTTTTCCACTCTCTCACTCCCCTTTTGCCAGATGAAAGCAGAGAACTCAGAGGCCCTGGCAGACAAACAAGCCACAATACGGAAGGAGCCTGGGCCACTAAATCACCATTAGGGCAAAAGTCACCTTCCAACCAAGATACCTGCTTTGGACTGGTACACACAGGGATAAACAAAATTCTAGAGTGTTGAACCACTGCAATGTCAAGGTTTATTTGCTATAACAATCAGAGTTCTCCCATCTAAATTACCAGGAGTGGAAGGAGAGAAACGTACCATGAAAAAAGAAATCCTCGCCAGGGTGAGCAGCACAAGGCAAAAGCAATGCCGGAAAAACTCACCTTGCTAAGTTGGATCAGCCACCACCTCCTCCATGCAGCCCACCTGCATGCCCCCAGATAAAGGTCAAATTTAAGATCCCTGGGTGCTTAGCTATGCCTGCTTGATCGGGAATGACTTATGAAGACAAATACTTCATGATCTCACTTATATGTGGAATCTAAAACAGTCAAACTCATAGAAGCAGGAAGTAGAATGGTGGCTGCTAGAGGCTGGGGGAGGGGACGGGGAGGCGATGGTTAAGGGTACGAGGTCTCAGTTATGCAAGAGAAACAGGTTCTGGAGGAACATGCACAGCTCAGTGCCTACAGCTAACAAGGCTCCATTATATAATAAAAATTTTCTAAGAGGGCAGATCGTAGGTTAAGTGTCCTTCTCTCTCTCTCTCTCTCTCTCTCACACACACACACACACACACACACGCGCGCGCGCGCACACACACATGCATGCACACACATATAAATAATAATAATAAAGAGCAGGAGGAAACTCTGGAAGGTGATGGATGTCTGTGGCCTCGATGGTAGAGATGGTTTCACGGGTGTACACTTATCCCCAAACTCACGGAGTTGTACACATTAAACGAGTATAGCTTTTTACAAGTCAATCGATCATACTTCAATAAAGTGACTTGGGAAAAAAAAAATAACAAAGAAGAATGACTTATAAAAACTCATTTTGGAAAAAAAAAGTAATTCACCTAATGTACTCTGCCCGCCCGCCCAACAGTCCCCTGGGACGGTGCTCCTACCATCGCCAACAGGTGAGAGCCACGAGGTCACGTACGGAACTAGTGGAGGCAGAGCTGGGTTCCCATAAGCCCCTGACCCTCCCACCAACCCCACCTGCTCTCAAACTACTCTCTGCTTGTACGAGGCAGCCAGGCAGGGTGGCCTCCCGCTACTCGCTTACTGGGGGTGCCTTCCGAAGGCGGGGCTCGGGCCGTCCATCAGAGCAGACTCACCCCAGCCGGGGCCCACCACTCACTGCAGCAGCTCTCAGGCCAGAGTACACTCAGGAGGCTGACACCCCAAATCCTGCCCTCTAACCCAACTCTCCCCACAAGGGACAACCAGAAATGTCAGAAGAACAGGCACTGCTTCCACTCCCGAACGATCACCACTTGGTCGCAGCAGTTTGGCCATGGGGTAATCTTACAAGTCATCAGCTATCAATATTTAAACCAGGAATCATCAACACGGGGGGTTTGCACCTTCTTTGCTGTCTGCGGGGGGCGGCGGGGGAGGAAAGGGAGGGACCAAGTGTCTTTGCGTAGTTGGACCCGGCGGTGAGCACGGCTGCTTCTCCCAGCTCTGCTCTGGGGCTTGCTTAAGCAACATACACATCCGCCCGCCACCAGGCATCCGCTCGTCCAGGGCTTGTTCAGGGCCTGGGGAGGACACTTGGAGGAGTGAGGCAAAATAGCACATAGTCGCAACTTTGAACAAAAGGCAGGAATAAGCTGAGAAGCCAATAACCAATCTCAGGAACTCGGAATCTTCTAGAATATACCGAAGTCCAGGCGGTTGGGCTTGGTGGGCTCTGCAGCCCACATGCTGCCCTACAGAAGGGTTTCTCAACCTTGGCACTACTGACATTTGGGGCCAGATAATTCTTTGTCGTGGGGTCGAGCTGGGTTCACACAAGCCCCTTCTCCTCCCACCAATCCCTCCCACTCTGAACTATTTTGCGCCTCCTCCCACCAGCCACTCCCTGCCGTGCACGTTCTCTGCGTCCTGCGCACTGCGGGATGCTTGGCAGCATCCCTGGCCCCTGACCCCAACCACTCATGACAATGAAGGATGTATCCAGATATCACCAAATGTCCCACGCTCCCACGGAGCACCCCTGTTCCAAAAGGAATGACAAACGGAGGCAAAATTTAGGCCTGGTGTTTTCAGATCTTCCATCTTCTCCTGTCTGGATTTGTATGGGATATGTCTCAATTTTTAAATTTTGGCAACTAATTAAAATTTTTTATGCCGTGAAAGCCAAAAAACATGTGTGCAGATCACTAGCCACAGCTTCCGCCAAGCCCTCCGCTCAGTCCAGATGGAAACGAGTGAGGACATAACCCACTTTGTCAACGTTTGAGCCCGGAGCTCCCGAAAGACCAAATCCGACCCCCCGGCTCTGGGAAGGAGCCCTGGGACTCGATGCTCATACAACACAGACAGATGAGGGGTCCGCTCTTTCTGGGTCATACTGTCACGACACCTGTCAAACAGCCCTTCAAATGCCCCCTCCCAGGGACACTGGCTGACAACACCCCTGGAGAAGCTTTGTAGGGACCCACCCCCAGTTGGCTCCTTCTCCCCCAAAACAGAATCGCCCTCCTGCTCGTGTTCCTAAAGCCCAGGCCCTAAGCCCGCTCTGCTCTGTAAAGCAACCGCTTGTGAACCACCCGCCCATGAGACCAGCCGGCCTCTGGGCGCTGGTGCATCTTTCAGTGCCAACGTCCCCCAGAGGACCGGCCTCCCCGCCTTCTAGCCCCTAGTTAAAGAACTTGATCTGAGCAAGTTTCCTTTACTTCGAGCGAAAATCTGGGTTACTAGGGGGAGGGCAGTGGAGAATCTAATAAATCTTAGAATATACTCCTTGGCTAAAGGGAAGAAAAAAAAAAAACACCTACTTACTGGTGTCATGAAACAACTTTCCAGCGCTCTCTGAAGAGAGCAGGGTTCAGAAGTTACTATTGTATTCAAGCTGTATTAAATCAAGCTGTGAGAAGCACCAGGGTTATGCTTTTAAAGAATGCCCTCAGCCAATTCTGATGTTTAAAGGGAAAAGGAAAAAGTTTCCAAGGCTTCCATAAATTCCGAGGAGAGGAAGTTTCAAACTTGGGTGTTCACAGTCCGTGGCCCCCACATGGAAACAGCTTGGTTTCATGTATTTGGTTTTACTGTTCAAACTTTAGGGTCTTTTAACTTTTTATTTTTACAGGGCTCAGAAGAAAAGGGAGCGGGAGCCATTTGCTCACCAAGTGCCAAAGAAAACCCCAGCGCCTCCCTCAGAGGGCCTCTGCCTGAGACGGCAGCGAGGCAGGGGTGCGGGGAGGGGACCCCCTGGCTCCTGGCACAGCTCCTCCTGCCCGCTGGAGGCCAGGACTGCAAGGCCAGCTGCTAATTAACTCCGAGGAGATCAATTCAGGCCAGAGCTCTGCAAGTGGGGAGCACGCGGGGCTGTCATTCGGTGGTGGCTGGGCTTCAGCCACCGGCGGCAGGAGGAACAAAATGGAGAGTTTCCAAAAACAAGAGGGCCCCCGCCAAGACCCAAGGAATCCTAAATTTAGCCCCCGGGGGAAGACGGCTGCGTCTGCTCAGCCGGGGCTCCAGGGAGGCCCCGCATCCCTTGGAAATGTCAACCAAACCAAACAGGCCCTCCCAGGACACCTCCGCCTGAAGCCCCGACTTCAAGAAGATCACCCCGAGTAGGGAGGGGTGACATGTGCACACGATTCCAATCCCCAGCCCCCCCCCAAATGCTGCACATCCAGGAGGCGGTCAAGGCAAGTGAAGTACGTCCATTGGACAGGCGAGGAAACTGAGTCCCCAGAGACGCAGTGGTGAGGCAGAACGAGCACAGGCAGTTCTGAGTTTGGATCTAATACCCATGTGACTTGGAAGAAGGCACTTTGTCACTTGAAGCCTCATTCTTACCATCTGCAAAATGGGAGTGAGAATGCCTTCTTCAAAAACTCTTGTAAAGACAAACAGAATTTTAAAATGTATACGTGTATATACATACACATGTATTATACATTCACGCCTGCATGTATATAGACATATATGTATGTGTGTTAAAAAGAGACTCGCAGGCCACACCCCACACACATATAGTCAACAGCTGTTGTTTGTGCTGCTCGGTACCCCTCCCCCATCTTGCGGTGACAACACCCTGATATTCCACCCTCCCCCCAGCCCATGACTGAGGCCAGCCTGGCCCGTTTCTGCAAGAGCTCTCGACGTCGACTGAATTAGAACCACCAGGAATTGAACCCAGGTTATTTATTTAATTTCCCCAAGTTATTCTGATACACAAGACGCGGCCTTAGGAACAGCTGCCAGGAAAACTGAGCGGGCTCAGAGGCTGTGCTCAGAGAGGGTGTAGACCTCGCCCCACCCCCAGGAAGCTGCGCATCAGATTCCAAAGGCTGTCAGGACGGGACCCTCTCCCGGCCCTGGGCCAGGACGCGGGGTCCGCAAGGGAAGGTGGTGAGGGGCAGAGAGCCGGCAGAACTCTGATCTGACCCCGCACTGCTCTCCCCCAGGCGCCTGGCCACACTGCAGGGCAGATCAAAGGGATGGGCAAGAGCTCCAACGCAGGCCTGCCGCAACCTGATGGGGGAGGGGCAGGGAACCTGCCCACAGGACAACTTCCGCATAACCAGGTCTCCACGGCAACCCTCCAGCTGGAGTAACTGAGCTACCTGGTGACCACACAGGTGCAGTGGGGACACAGGAGGGAAGGGGGTTGGGTGGTGCTGAGGGTAGGGGTTGGGAGTTTCCAGCAAAGAAAGAAATAACAAAGACCTTCCCATGGCAGGGAAGAGATTTCCAGAAAGGACTTTTCCTTCTTGGAGGGAATGATAGTCACAGTGAGAACAGCTCTATTGAGCTCTTCTTCATCTATACCAGGCCACATGGGTCCACATGCAACATCTTACCCGATTCGTACACCAACCCCAAGAGGGGGATTCAACTGCTAGTCCCATTCTACGGACGGGGAGACTGAGACCTCAGAAAGATTAGGGAAGTGGCCTCAGGTTGCACAATTGCTGGGTAACAGGCCCAGGACTCAAACCCATCTGATGCCAGAGCCTCCTCTCCTACCCTCTTCCGACCTCAGTACTCTCTGGGCTCAGCAGAGCCTGGCCTCGGGTCCATCTCTGTCTGCCTCAGAGACACGCTCAGGCCCCACGCTGTGCCGTGTCTAAGCTGGTTAAGAAGAGGAGCCATGGGGGTTCCATTTTTAGGGATGGGCTAGTTGGTGTGCAGAAGATTTCTGTTTCCCAGGGTGCCACGGCAGATCCCGAGCCCCCCTCCCCCGAGCTAGACCACAGAGGACAGGGTGGGGCAAACAACCCCCACACCAGCCTGTCTGCCAGCCCCAAGTAACATATGGGGTTAATTGCAAAAATATCCAACATGGAAGCAACTTGGAAGCGCCGTAGTCCAACCACCTGCCCCCCTATTTTACAGACAGGATAACTGAAGCCCGGGTGGGGGGACTTGTGGAAAGCACACAGCAAAGCAGTTTCGCTCTCTATTGATGGATGCCCACTATATGTCAAGCACTGTGCTAGACAATGGAGCCCCAGGGGTTAATGACAATGCCCTGCCCTGCCGCCACAGAGTTGCGTGTTCCTTGGAGCTGAGCAGTAACTCAACTGGCACGTGAATAAGTTGCTGAGGACCAATGGTGACGAGCGCCCCAAGGAAGTGGCAGGAGCAGGTGTCACACACAGTGTGGAAGGAACCTGGTGCTGAGCGGGGCCTCGGCTGAGTCCTGAGGGTGAGCAGGGCAGAACCAGGGAGCGAGTGCTGGGAAGCAGCTCAAGCAGCATGGACAGCGTGTGCAAAGGCCCTGAGGTGGGAGCAGGGTGGGAGGCTGGGACAGTGAGTGAGGGGAGGGCAGTCAGGGATGAGAGGCAGGAAAGGGACAGATTATGTTCTGTGCGTAGACTGAGGGAAGGAATTGACACGTTCCTCTAGGGGACACGCGAAGTCACGGGAGAGATTCCAGTAGAATGATGTGGGAGTCCTGTAAAATCAGCCTGGCTGAAACGTGAAGACAGTCACAGGCTGCCGGAGTCCTGCAGCTGCAATGTAATGGTGGCTTAGGACGAGAGGGGGACTGCGCCAAGCCGTGGACAGATCTGGGATTCACACAGTCACAGGATTGACAAAAGGCGTCCATCTGTGGCTCTTCCGTGGAGGGAGCAGGGGTTAGGGGTGAGCCCGGGTTCCTGGCCTGAGCAACAGGCAGATGAGAGTGTAAAGGGGAAGGCCGTTTGGGACAGGTTGTTCGGGTGTGTGAGCAACAGCGTATGACAGCGCGAAGCACAGGCGCCAGGTCTTCAGACTGCTCAGAACCCCCGAAGCCCCCAGCCCACCCCCACAGCCTCCCTGCGCAAAAAACCCTGGCTCCGCTCGCGCTGACCTGCCCTCTCCCAACCCCTCCTCCCACGGGAGGCAGAGCCCCCGGCCTCCGTGCCTCTCCCATGGTGATCTCCAAACAGGGAATCTGCGACTGACACTGGGAGGCTGCTGTCTCCGGTCCCCAGGCCAATAGTCAATGGGCAGCCCCTCCCCCCAACTCCTCCCTTTGAAGTCAGCCCCAGGGAGGAGATGCCCATCGCCACCCGGCCCTGACAGGTGGACACTCGCGCACCCAGGAGGGTCTACCATGAGCCCAGCCAGGGCCCCGCCAGCCTGCCCTCGGAAACCTCCCAGTGCCTGCCGCGGCGCCGTGATGGTTGGGGGTGGGGGGCCGCGTCGCACTGATACCCTCCGGCCACATTCCACGCTGAGCTCTCCCGGCAATACACACTCCAGACGGAAAAGCCGAGGCTAACAAACGTTACGGTCACTGTAAGTTCCAGGACGGGAAGTCCTACCCTGTTCTGCCTCCCAAGGCCACGCTTATTGCATATAAGAGGAATAGTAGTGACTGTCCTGTGTACCACCTGCTTTCCGTGGGCCAGGCACAAAGCTAAGCGTTTCACAGGCGCTCTCATGTCATCCATCCACACAACAGCTCTATGGGCTAAGTCCCATTTTTACTCCCATTTTACAGATGAGGGCACAGAGGCACAGAGAGGTTAAGGCGCTTGTCCAAGGTCACACAGCTAATAAGTGGCAGAGCCAGCATCTGAATCGGGCCTGGCTGTCTCCGGAGCAGTGTTTCTCATGTTCATCATCCCCTCCCCCATACAGAGCCTATTTAGATATTTATTTTTCCTAATCACACCACCGTGAAATTTTAACACCACAGATATTCTACGTATCTGTATGTATCTGTTTATATACCACATATACATAAAATGAATAAGATTTTTTTTTTTTTGCCACCCAAAACCCAATTTTTGCCTCCTTGGGAGCAGTATCATTCTCATTAAGGTAAGGTCCTGAGCCGAGACCAGGGCTGTCCAACAGGAACAGAATACAAGCCATTTATGTAATTTTAAATTTTCTAGTAGCCATATGAAAAAATAAACAGGAGAAATTAATTTTTAAAATGTGATTTAAGCCAATGTATCCAAAATATTGATATTTGAAAATATTATCATTACAAGTGAAAACAGTTTTAATTATTAATAGGAAATTTTACATTCTTTTTTTTCTTCCACACTAAGACTTTGCAACGCCTGTGCACTCACAACCCGGACGAGCCACATTCACATGCCCAGTGGCCGTGCGAGGACAGAGGGCACCATGATGGCGGCGCCCACTGGGCTCTAACCACTGTGCCAAAGCCATACGGCCCGTCCTCCCCGGAGCTCCTGAACGGCGAGCTCTGAGGGACTTTCTCCACCCAAGGAAGGCTTCGGAGAGTCAGCTCTACCCCCAACCAGCGGGTTCCACCTAACAGGTTCTCAGGACCTACTACGGACAAGACATCATGCCAAGAAGCTCAGGAGGAGACGCAAAGATGAATGAGGGCTGGCCTCTGGCCTCGCGCACCTTATAACCTCAGGAGGAGAAGGGGAGTGAAATATTTAGCAAACCCTACCGCACGCCAGGCCCTGAGGCCTCCCACCCATTATCTTTTTCTTTTGTTTTTTTTAGACACAGGGTCTCGCTCTATTACCCAGGCTGGAGTGCAGTAGCCTGACCGTAGCTCACTGCAACCTTGAACTCCCGAGTTCAAGCAATCTTCCCATCTCAGCCTCCTGAGTAGCTGGAACTACAGGTTCGTGCCACTGTACTCAGCTAATTTTTTTTGTTTTTTGTAGAGGTGGGGTCTTGCTATGCTACCCAAGCTGGTCTCAAACTCCTAGGCTCAAGCAATCCTCCCACCTTGGCCTCCCGAAGTACTAGGATTACAGGCGTGAGCCACTGCGCCTGGCCCCATTATCTTTGAATCCTCATAGTCACCCTGGGAGATGGGTTCTATTGTTACCATCCCATTTTTTGATGAGGAAACTGAGGCTTGAGCGACCACGGATCTTGCCCAGGGCTCACCTACTTGAGTTGGTCGACCCAGGGCAGAACAAAGCAGGTGTCAGCAAAGCAATGTGAACGCTTTTAAGAACAAGGAAGGCGGCCAGGCGCAGTGGCTCACGCCTGTAATCCTGGCTCTCTGGGAGGCCAAGGCGGACGGATTGTTTGAGCTCAGGAGTTCGAAACCAGCCTGAGTAAGAGCGAGACCCCGTCTCTACTAAAATTAGAAAGAAATTAATTGGACAACTAAAAATATATAGAAAAAATTAGCCGGACATGGTGGCACATGCCTGTAGTCCCAGCTACTCGGGAGGCTGAGGCAGGAGGATCGCTTGAGCCCAGGAGTTTGAGGTTGCTGTGAGCTAGGCTGACGCCATGGCACTCTAGCCCGGGCAATACATGAGACTCTGTCTCAAAAAAAAAAAAGAACAAGGAAGGCAGCTTGAGGGAAGGCTTCCACGAGGGAGTGAGCAAACAGGGAGGGAGTGTGACAAGGAAGAAGGAGCAGAGTTCCCAGGATACACAAGGAACGTGTGTACTCGCAGGGAGTGCGGAAGTAACGGGTAGATTCCGACGGGCAAGCAGAGCCTCGGAGCTAGGGAAAGGACGCAGGACGTTCGGGCGCTAAGATGCCTTAGTGCGAAGCTCTGCGCTGGGCATGGTCTGAGCAGAGTCCAGGCTGAAGCACCCAGTCATGGACAAGCACCCACTGCCCAACCCACAGGCCATAATGCCCGTGGAATCTGCCTTCCCATAATATTTATCAGAAAACTCTGGGCACCAGGCTCCGTTCTGTAAACTTGGATGCCATTCCAAGCTGCAACGATAGATCTCCCGGAGAACAAGATAAACTCTCCCTCACATTCTAAGTAATGAAAGGGAGGCGGGGAAGAGAAGGAAATAAATCAACCTGCTCCAACCTCCCGACTTAAAAGGGATTGTGTTCAGAAGCAAGAGGGGCGCGGCGAGGCTGTCCCTTTATCGGGAGGCTGTCCCTTTATCGGGCACGCAGCCACCCCGGACACAAGCAAGCTCCTGGCAGGCGTCCTTCCTCCACATCGGGGAAGGGGGCGGAACAAAGTCTTAATCCACAAGGGTCAAACCCATCCTCCTTGAGTGCAATCAAGCCAGCATTCTTTCCCAGATTTCCAGGCGAGAACAGTCCCTTCCACGAACTGAGGCGCTGGCTGGAGTTTCAGGAACGAGGCCCACACATCTCCCACTCGCCAGGGCAGCCCCGATCTCCAGTCTCCCGCCGCGCCGGCCCGCTGCGCTCAGAGGCGCAAGCCAAGGAAGCCGAGGGATGAGCTGGTTCAGGGATGAGGATGAAGGACGTCGCCCTGACTCCCGGCAGTCACCAAGGACTCGTGGATGGAGTAAACGAGCAAGCGCCTGACATGGATGATCTCCTTTAACACTCGTGACAAGCCCACGAGGCAGGTACCGCTGTCATCCCCAATGTACCAATGGAAAAGCCAGAGTCACATGACCGCTAAATGGCAGAACCAGCTCGGACCCAGACTTCCTGTCTCCAGCTGGGGCCTCACACTGGTGTAACACCCCCACGTTCTCCCCACCTCCGCCACACAGCCCAGGCTGAAGCCCAGCGCCGACCACCTCCCCTCCCTGCTCAGCACCCTTAGGCTTCCTTCTGTCTGCAAACGAAGCCCGAAATCCCCAGGGAGGGTTGAGAGAAGGTGGGCGGAAGCTCAGTCCCTACCCCGGCCAGGCCCCCCAGAGCCATCTCATGTCACCCACTCCCAACTTCAGCAATGCGGCCCGGCCTCTCAAATGGCCCAACCAAGGAGCGGGTTCTCTAGCATAATATTTTCCTCCCACGGAACGTGAGAATAAAGGGCTCTTTGCTTGTCTCCTGAAATAACTGGCTCTTGCCATAAAGCAATCTTCTGCCCAGTAAAAATATTTCTGTAAAACTTGGTAACTCTATCTGCAGTTCTTTTTCTGAAAGTCAAAAATCTTGCAGAGTGAAATATGGCAGGGGCGGACTTTATGACAAGCTCATGAAGTCATGTCTACCCAAGACATTCCCTCCTTAACGCTGTGATTAATTTGCTGTTAACCACAGGGACTCTGTGTCTTAATACACTCAAAGCAAAGCACCGGTTCACATTTCTACCAGAACAATACTCCCCACCCAGAGCCTGGTGTCCAGCCAGGCGGGCAGCAGAGCCATGGCTGGGCTCAGGGGCTGGGAAGGACTCGGTTGAGATAGGGGAACTCCTTCGAGGGGCCATAACGCACCAGGGAGCTGTCACCTGTGGCCTGTCCTTGGCCAGGGAGGAGGTGCAGCTGATTAAATAAGTGAGGGGCGCCCCAAGATCAGAGTGTAAAAGCACGTACCTCTAAACCAAACTCACTCCGAGATCCCTAGATAAGCCACGGAAACCTCCCTAGGGCTTAGTTTCCCGTCTGCAAAAGGGAAACTCACGGGAACTCCTGAGCAAACTGATGAGATGTCCCCTATGAACCTCTCACCCATCAAACAGCAGTCGAGCCCCCACTGGGTGCTGGTTTAGGTTCCAAAGAGATGGAGGTGAGCTTACTGGGAATCCTCCGGAACATATCAGCAGCTCCAGTGGCCTTCCAGGGCCACCAAGTACATTTGCAAAGTGCTGGCTGCATGCTAAGCCTTTAGCGGCTGTGCATCATTTCATTTAATCCTTGAAACAACTCCAAGAGGTGGACATTCTGTTCCTCATTTTACAGGTAAGGAAACTGAGTCCCACCATTAACACTGGTCAGTATAAACCCAGGTCTGAAGCCCAGGCCCAGAGCTCTGTGCCCCCTTGAATTAGGAGAAGATCCGCATCTTAACGTGATGAGGTAGAAGAAGCCTGGGGGCTGTGGGTACCCTGAAATTGGAGTCAAGGAGGTGACAGCATTTATCTGAGAAGAGAGAGACCATGACATTCAGCGGATTCCCATAAAAGTCTTGTCACTCACTCCCTGAGGGTTAAGAATCATTGACCTAGGATCACCAGGAGAGCCCAGGAGCCTGAAAGGAAGGCCGTGACCCAGGTGGGCTGCATGGAGAAGGTGGAAAACCACCCCGGCTCTTCCAAGATCCGATGGCAATGAGCAGTTCTCCCCCATAGTCAGCTACTTAACTACACGCTCCCCCTCAAGCTGCTTCCCTCCTGGATTTTGTAGACACCAGTAGGGGGAAAAACTCTAGCTTTGCCAGAAAAATAGTAGAGCCACGCCTGGAGATCACATGAGGGCGTGAAGCATGTGTGTCAGGGAAATGGCGGGGTGGAAGGACGGAAGCACGAGAGAAATGCACACCACGGGTCCAAAGCCAACTACAACCAAAAGCCCACAGACGGTCTAAATGCCCGGTAGGGAGTCAGTGCAATAAATTACAGCCCATCCTTACACCGGAAGGCTCCACAGTCATGAAGAACAATAAGATGAAACCTACTGATAGAATGATTTCCAAGATACACTGTTAAGTGAAAATAGCAAGGTGCAGAACCAGACGTACAACGTGCATCTTCAGTTCGAAGAAAGTGTTTAAGGTCTGTATCGCTTTTTTATGGTCCCCACCTTAAACGAATTTTTTAATTAACCTACAAATACCAATGCTTCCCCATCTTGCTGGCCAAGAGGGCTCTTCTACTCTCTGTGCCGGGATAAGTGTGCACAGCCACAGAGCATGGCTAGGAGCATCTCGGGGAACCCAGAACAGCAGGCGTCTCTAAAGAGGAGGGCTGGGAGATGGAGGTGGGAAGAGGCTTCCTGGGCACACCCTTTAGAACTATTTTGGATTTTCTTTCTATTTTTTTTTTCCATGTACATGACTTAAAAAGGTGAGGACCCTTTATGAAGGGCAGGGGAGAAGCCAGCAGAGGCTCTCCTCAAAGGCACAAAGTAGCGTGGCTCTGGGAAAAGGGGTAAGCATCGGAAGGGACGGGCCCTGAACCCCTGTCCTGTGTGCCCTCTGGCCAAGCTTCTGGGTGCTCTGAGCCTCGCCCACCTGGCAAATACTCCTTGAGCATCTGCAATGTGCCAGGCAGCGCCAAAGGCCTTGAGGATGCAGCAGGGAGCCACTCAGAAGCTGCCCCATGGCCTTTGCAGGCTGGCCTCAGTTTCCCCATAGTAATAATATTGGTCCTGGCCAGGTTTCTGTGAATAGTAAATGCCTGACAAGTCACTGGGAGGAAGGCTTTGCAAACCATAAAGCCCTGGATAAACACTGGCTGGGGAAAAGCTGGCCCCGATTTCAAACCTCCCACTGCACTGACCCCTGCGCGCAAGCAAAGGAAGCTGAGGGACATGATGGTCCAGGGTTGTGGATGAAGGAAGGCCTGTCTCCCCGACTCCCAGCCACCACCATCGACACCAGGGCTGAGTGAACGGGTCAGCACTTGACAGGGATGATCTTATTTAATCCTCACGACAAGCCCCAGCTGCAGCCTCCAGCCCCAGCAGGGCTCTGCCTCCCAGTGCCCCAGACCAGAGCCAGGGCAACGAGTCCTCACCCAGGAACCCCAGAAGCAGCTGCCAAGTAGCACCGCCGGGGTCAAGAAGGCTAAGAAGGCCCTGATTGGTGACATCAGGAGAAGGTGCTCCAGTCCACACATCTAGAAGGAAGTCCACCGTCATTCCCAGCCATGACCCAGCTGTGACAGCCGCAGCAGCCAGCAGGGACCACATCCCACCAGGATTGAACAAAGCCATGTTCCAAGGACCACACTCTGGATAGGCTCCAAGGAGGGTTGAACCGTGCTTCCTGGGGAGCGACAGCTTCCTTCCCATTGCCACGTGGTGTAGACATCTCCTTCGACCCTCCCGCGACAGGGCTTAGCCCGCCACGCCGCACACAGGAGCCTCTCCATCGGCCCAGAGCTGCGCTGCCCAATGCAAGAGCCACTATCCTCATGGGGCTATTTAAATTTACATTTAAATTCATTCAGGTAAGAAAGAACTTAAAATTCAATTCCTGAGTGGCAGTAGACACGTTCCAAGTGCTCAACAGCCACAAGTGGCTAGCGGTGCCCACACTGGACAGCACAGACGTAGAACATTCCCATCATCAGAAAGTTCTACTGGACAGCACAGTCCAGAGGGGCTTTTCACATCTTCTTCCTGCCAGTTCTACAAGGAGGTACCTGGCCGTCCTTTAAAGAGAGTCCAGATGTCAACCACTGTCAGAAAAGCTCTAAATCCACTGTAGGTTTGAGTAGCCACGGCCACGGGAAGTGGCAAGAGAGACACAGAACCGTTGACGGAGAGCTTGTCACGAGTCGGGAACTGTGCTGGCTCCGCAGGGCCCCTCATTTTACCCCACTGCTCTACAGATGGGGAGGACCATCGCTGCTCAGCTCTCCCCACCCCTGCACCCTCCCCTCACCTCTGCCTCAGGGCCCAGGCAGCCCGGTTGTCACCCGCCCCGAAGGCTTGGCGGAACCCAAGGGCTCTGCATTTTAAACCGCACCCAGGAGGTTCAGATGTAGGTGGTCCTCAGGCCTCACCCCTCCAGCTACCTTCCCTCCCCACCCCTTCCAGTGAAGCTTCTCCACAGCGCTGTCTGCACACACGGCTTCCTCATCTCCCGTTCACTTTTGAAGTACATTGGCTTTTTGAAAAATACAAAAGTAGTCATTTTTTTAAAATGTCAAACAGTATAGAAACGTACAACATGAAAAGTGAAATTCTCTACTCAGGGAAACGGTCTTTGACGTTGTATCTTTCCAGATCTTTCTCTATGCACCTGCAAACATACAGAGACACACCCCAAACACACTTCTGTACACTGCAGGAAACAGAACCATGGGCTCCTTACGGCTTCTCATTCTTTCAAATAACGCAGCCGTGAATGTCCCTGAGAGTATGCGTCCTTGCTCAGGGGCACGTCTCTCAGTCCCTTCGTGACCCACCCAACAGACTCCTCGCAGCAGCTTTCTCTCCGGCAGAGCACACGCTCTTCGGCGGGCTACACCGATGGTCCCCAGTGAATCCCCCTTCGCAGTGCCGATGCCCCTGTGCAGTCCCTGCCCCTAAATCTGGGCCGAACCTATGACTCACTTTACGGAACAAAATGTGTTGTTGCTGATTCCAGGCCCACGGTTTGGCAGCAGTTTCCACTTTTTTATACTCTTGGGGAAGCCCGCCACCACGTAAACCTGATTACCCGGTACCGCCATACTGTGAGGAAGCCCAAGCTAACCCCGAGGTAAGGCTGTCTATAATAGAACTGAGGCCCCAGATACTCCTCCCACGTGGAGCTGCTACAGCCAGATCCTCACTGTTTGAGCCACCCAACTATGCCACCAAGAGCCACAGACAAGTCGCCCCTGCCAAGCTCTGCCCAGACTGCATACTCTTAAGCAAGTCATCATGTGATTACGAAATAAGTTTTAGACTTTTTTTTCACAGCGGTAGAAACAAAGCACCTTCCTTTCCTTCAGTACATTTCTGGGAGGAGGAAACAAAGGCTAAGAGAGGTCCCGACAGATATACCCAACAGCTAAGCTGAGGCCACCCCCAGGCTCAGGGCTCCCAGCCCAATGCCCTGCCCTGTCCCCAAAGACACAGCCAGGTCTTCCTCCCAAGATGTAGCTGCTGCCGTCCAGGCTCAGATGATGGCTTCCCTGGTGAGAGGCCATGGGAACCCCCAAGGGACTCATTCTCTTAGTCCCCCATGCAGAGGGAGTGGGTCAGCAAGAAAGCACCACGGCAGTCCCGGGGGCATCTGCCCCCGCCAAAACGTCAACAAACCGAAAGGCTCTGGAGCCAAGAAAGAAAACCGAGGCACAGAGAGGTTAGGGAATTGCCCAAGGCCACACTGCTAGTGAGAATTAGCACTAGGACTTGACACCAAGCACTAGGGCTCAGGGTCTGCACTCGTGTTCTTCTGACGGTGTGGTCATGACCTCCACATGTGTGGGTTTGAGATAGGGGGTGTGCGCGTTTGTGTGTGTGTGTATACATACACACATACATACATATATATATATATATATATATTTTTAAACTAAAACAAAAAGTCACACAAAATAGTATTTACTCCTACTTATGTGATAGTTTCTCATATTTTTACTGTTTCCTATTTCTTTTTCTAAATGCTAGTCACTAGCTGACTTCATGAGCCTTGAACAGGGTTGTAACACACAGTTTAAAAAGAAACCCAATTCCTCTATGCTGATTTAAGGTGGCTCTAAAAGCAGACCGACCTGAATTTGAACCTTGCTGGAGCAAGATTCCGCTTCCAAGTCCCAGTGGCCTTCGCAAGGTGGTAGACTGCTCTAAAGCCTCAGTTTCCCTGTGGGTAAAGTGGGGACCATGACGCCTACCCCATAAGGTGTTACGAGAACTGGGCGGTGTGGACAGCGCTCGGCCCAGGGCCTGGCCCACAGCAGACGCGCCACTAGCAGCAGCGACGCTGTTGCCACCTCCTCCGTGGGCACCCAGGGCTCGGCGCGGGGCTAGCGCACAGAGGGCGGTTAGTAGACACGCTGCGCCTGCAGCCACAGAACACCAAGGGCGGAGGTCCAGGCCCAGGGCTGACCCAGGCAGCGGTGCCTTCGGGCCGTCCTGGGCTGGGGAGCAAGAAGAGGAAGCTGCTGAAAAGGCAACCTCGTTGCTGGTCCACAGTAGTCTTCTTCAAACATCTTTTTCCCTTTGAAGGGGGAAGGAAGGGCAAAAGCACAAAGTCAAGGTCAAAAACTGCCCTGTAACAAGGCTGCTTCTGGAAGCCAGGTGTGGGTGGGCCCGGCACCACTACCCAGCACCCCGAAGCCCACTCAGTCAAGCCACCACAAGCCAAGGCCTCTGAGGGAGGCCCCGCCAGCCCACCAGCCTTCTGAAGGTAGGAAGACATCCTCGGGCCTGGGCCCATGCGAGGCTGCGGCCTGAGGGTAGCCAGGCCCATCCCGCTAACAGGGGCTTGCTCTGCCTCCGCCCCCCAGGGCCCCGGCTCCCCATTCAAGGATGGGGGCTGGAGCAGCACACGCAGGCCAGCCATCAGCTCCAGGATGACACTTTTCTTGTGACTGAGAGGTTCTCCTCCCTGCCTCCTCCACCCTGCCAGAAAGGAGAGAAACTAGAATCCACGGACGTTAATAAAACCTGACGGAAGGTTTGCACTGGGTAGACAAGGACTCATGGTGGGTTGCAACGTATAGCAGCACCCCCAGCCCCAGGAGACACTACCCACACCCCTCTGCCAGGCCACATACTTCTGTCCTAACACCTCAGAGACTACAGCAGCGGTCCCCAACCTTTCTGGCACCAGGGACCGGTTTGATGCAAGACAATTTTTCCACAGACTGAGAGCGGGCAGAGCTCAGGCCTGTTTCCTAACAGGCCGCAGACCAGTACCAGGCTTCGGCCCGGGGTTGGGGACTGCAGGACTAGAACCCGGCCCCAAGTCAGACACCCGACAGCGTGATCGAGACTTTGCACGCTAGTCACGCGTGCCTCCTGGCCTTCGTCTGGAATGCTTTCAATGCACCCTCCGTCACCTGGCTATTTCCTATTTATTCTTTGGGTCTCAACAACTCTTACGTCACTCCTAACTCGAAGTAGAATCCCCGCTTCTCTCCTTCCCCACGCCCGGTCCTCTTCTTCCACCACACTGGGCGCACCTCTGGGCGATCATCAGCGACACTAGGAAGCGGCAGGACGAGGGCGGACATCTGCTTTATCCTCTGGTTTGCTGAAATGAACGCCTTTCACCCTTAGAATAACTCCATGAGGTAGGAACCATTACTCTACCCATTCCACAGATGTGAACACTGAGGATCAGAGATGAGCCATCACTTGGCCCTAAGGCCACCAAGCTGGGGAGAGGTGCACCTGGAACTCAGACCCAGGAAGTCTGATTCTGGGAGTTCTAACCACGCCTCTGGCACCTTCCATGTGCACATGCTGGTCTTCGGTATAAAGTCACACAACCCACACCTTCGCTGTACTTACCCTACCCGCCCCCCACTCCCCCACCCCGTCCGCCCATCAAACCGAAACATACTGCCCACAGCTTCCCAGGACTGAAGCCGTGTCTGGGCTGCACCCTGCAACTCAAATGCAGCCTGAATCCCGCTCTCCTGGCTGGGCGAGTGCCTTTAACTTGCTGAGCCCGTCTCCTCCTCTGCACCATGGCGCAGTAATCCGTAGACGGTGGCAAGGGTTCAACAAGACAACGCATGTACTCTGGGCACAACACTTTATACGTACAACACGCACTTGTATGTTCCGTCACCCCTACTGACCCCACTGCCACCATCATCGAAATTGCCAGTCACAAGCCAGGGTACTACAGGCCACATCCAGCCATCAGAGTCACCCAAAGAAAGAGTTTTCTCAAAATTCTAATTGGTTGAAAATAATTCTTTTTAATTGTGAAGGTTTCACATAAAAATCCAGACAGCTAGATTCTCTTAATGATCAGAGGAGATGGCAATGCCAAGGCTGTATTCCCACATGGCAGTGGTTGGCTGGGGCTGAGTGGCACTGCCCCCTTGAGGCACGGCACATGTTCCCCAGAGCGCCCCAGTCCCCACCTCTCCCAGATGTCTCTCACTCAGCCTGCCTCATTCATTAATACGACCTCTCTGGTCCCTGCAGGTCCTCAAGTTTCTGACCCCATCTCAATCTCACCATCCTTCAAAGCCCTACTCACGCTCCCACCTCCTTCGAAAAGTCCTCGCCAAATCCCCACAGCCCTGCGCCTCTCTGATGGTTTTCCAATTTTAATAATTAACTAGTACTGACCACTTCCTATGTGCCAGGCAGTTATAATCATCGTACAGTTTCAGTCCTCACAACCACCCTAGGACGCAGGCGGTTGTCACCCCGGCTTCACAGATGAGGAAACTGAGGCACAGAGTTGATTCTTCTACAGCCTTCTCCATGCCCACCTTCCTCTGTGCTGCTCCGTGCTCCAGGCATCCAACCCCTGCGGACCAGTTCGCTGGGGCTCGCTCACCTGCTGGCTTCCGGATTCGGCCAGTGGGAGGCCCTGGCGAGAAACCGGAGAATTTCCGCGCCAAGTCTCTGGCAGCAGTTCATCCTCCACGCTGACAGCTCCTGCCTGCCCCCTGCCCTCGGTCCTCGGCCGTGGCCCCGACAAGGATCCAGCAACAGTGTTTCCCCCCTGTCCCTTTCTGCCCTGGAAGCAGTAATGGCTTCCCACTGTTGCTAGGCCCTGGGCACCTCAACCCCCACGAGGGTTCCCTTAACCCTGCTCTCACCTCTAGAAGCCCTGGAAGTCTTTTTGTTTAAACTACCTGGAGTGCATTTGTTTTCTGCCGGACCACCCCCGACCCGGCTGACACAGCGGTTCAGCACTACGTCCAGGGACCCTCAGCGAGAAAAACGGTGCAGCCAAGATTCGAACCCAGGACGCTGGGCTCCAGAGCCCCTGCTCTTTAACCTTACATCCTATTCTATCTCTCCTTGTCCCTTGCCTGCCTGTAGCCTTCTTAAGAGCCCCCCATATGTCCCCCACAGAGCACAGTGCCTGGCCCACTGCAGATCTTCCAGAATCACCCACCCCACAGAATATAGTCTATCACCTGCTTCCTCTTTATCCTCCAAAGCATTTTTACAACTGAGAGCCCCTCCCCTCGCCTCTGTCCCACTGGCCCCTCAACACAGAGCCTGCCACTTGCCTCCCCTCTGGACAAAAACCAAGCTCCATACCTCGGCTCAGGCCCTCGGACCCCTCTTCAGCCAACTGAACCTCAGTGGCGTCTCAAACAAACTGCCCCCTTCCCTCCAGGGCTCTCCCGCACACGTGGTATGTCTACCAAACGCTCACGCCACCAGCACACACGCCGCCGCCCCTCCCCCATTCACCTTTGGGTCTCGGCTCCCCCCCCCAAGAGATCACCTCTGACCCTAGACCGGTTGGCACTCCCTGTTCTAGACTCTCAGAGCCCCCAGAGGGTCCCCTAGTCTTCCCTTAACAGTATCTTCACGGCTCAGTATCGATCTCCCCAAACTAAGAGCTCGTCTAACTTACAAACATCTATGCAAAGACCTAACGTAAAATATTAGCACATCAAATACAGCCACATGTTAAAAGAGGAATCTATCACGACAAGGATTTAGTTTCGGAGTGCAAAGAAGGTTGAACCCTAGAAAATCTAACAATGTAAGTCAAGCATACAAGTCCTATATCATACCAGCAAAGAACGAGCCATTCCATCAACACCCCAACAGCATTTGACAAAGTTCAAAAATTATTCCTGATTTTACAAAATCTTAGCAAGCTAAGAGTTGAAGAAAGCTTTCTTAATTGGATAAACAACAGACATCATACTTAATGTTATTAAACAGACTATAGGAGATTCTAACCAATGCAATAAGAGAAGAAAAACAGATGAGAAGCAACAATGAGAGTTTAGTTCCACTAACTCTGAACTCTGGGAGGCAAGAACTATGTCCTGGTCCTCACAGTTTCTACAACGTCCTAAGCACAGCGCTTGGGCTGGAGAAGGCAGTCAAGTATTTCTGGAACGAAAAACCACCCAGATGAGCTCTGATCCCCGGTATATGTTCTCAAAACAACCAGTACTTTTTTAAGCCACATATCACAACTTAAGTTGTACAATTTAGTTTACAAAAATATTTATCTTCTCCTACTAGATTGTAAGTTCCATGAAAACAAGGACTGTATTTACAGACCAAATGTATACCTGGCCCGAAGCAGGCACTCGGTACCCATCGCAGATGCGTGAATGACCTGACTAGACCACCTTCGACAGAGAGTTGCTGAACTATAATAATTTGATCCTACTTCTCAGCTGGAGAATCCAAAGCCCAGAGAAGGGCGGGAAGTGCCGTTAGTTGACGCCACGCCACTGTGAGGCCCACCCTGGGTCCTCTGAAAGGCGTCAGCCACACGCCAGGCCACACAAACACAAACACATACATACACACGCACACACCACAGCCCGTGCAGCCCAACAAGTAAGGAAAGGGAAGCCCAGACCAATTCCTCAGAGCCCTCTAAACACACACACACCCAGGACCCACGCCGGCGGGCTGAGCCGCGCTGGCGAGAGCCCCCGGGTGCGTGCGGCCGCTCCGAGGCTAAGGATGACTTCAGTGGGGGGACTGAGGCTCTCCTCCCAGGGCCGCATGACTGCTGCCCACATGGACAAACAGGCTCCTCTGCTTTCCCAGGAAGCTATCAAAGAATTACTTATGTCTCTGGAAGCGCTTGTTTAGAAAAGGTTCCCCACCCCACCTGGGCTTGGCAGCAGCGGCAGCATCGCCAGGCTGCCCTTCAGGGAGCGATCAGCCCCACCAGCCCCTGAAGGAACCCGGCCATTCTTCACGCGGAGAGGCTGAAGCCATAAAGGAGCAGGCAGCTTCCCAGGATAAACGGAGCAGGGTGACATCAAAGTCTTC
>NW_012142746.1:2701701-2759769 GCF_000956105.1 Propithecus coquereli
ATCAGGAAGAATCAGCTGCAACCATGTTCCACCCTTGGGTCAATGTTCTCAAGATTGAGAATCCATGGAGAGAGGGAAGGGGGAGGGGGAGAGGGAGGGGGAGAGGGAGGGGAAGAATGTCTGGGAGACAAGAGCCACTAAGGAGCATGTGTGAGTGAGCAAGAGAGCGGGAAGTCGGGGAGGCAGCCGGAAGTGCCTGCTTTGGAATCCAACAAGCGACCTAAAAATTCCAAAAGTTTCTAAAGCAAAGCCCGTTGTGAATCCACAGCCATCGGATGCAGGAACGACGAGCTGGGAGGATTCTGGGGTACCTGGCTCACCAGAGCCGGGGGTCTCCCCATGGGCCACTGCACTAGCCCCTTGACCGCAGGGTCACCCCTGGACAGGGCTGGGAAGCCAGCACAAGGGCCGTCTTCCCTCAGGCGCAGGGTCGCTGCCGTTCTGGGGCAGGGTGAGCTCTCCCTGGGGATGGCTTGTCACTGCCTCTTGTCCCCTGGCCCTTGAGCAGCCAACCCCTGCTCGGGTCCTCCACACCCACCACAGTGGAGCCTCTAGCCCCACAGCTGACCCCTCCAACACGGCAGCAGGGGCTCCCACCCTACTCACACAGCTGGGGTGATGTCCCAAGTCCCCACATGGGCCACCAGGGCAGCACACGGACTGCCCACCCTTCTCTACCCCACACCTGTCCAGAGGGACAGGTAGCTCAAACGTGCCAAGAACCACCAACACGTGGGGCTTTCCAAGAAAACAGTACCAGGAAGAACTGCCAGTCCCCACAGGCTGCAAAGCCACTTGGGGCCCACAGCCCCCTCTCGACCAGCTGGCCCCATTTCACACAGACACAACCACCCCATCTTCCAAGGGCGGCGGCGAGCCTGGGGCCCCCGTCAGCTCCTCCCCCCCACACCCTCCTCCTTGCTGTCTTTCCTACACCTCTGCAGCCTGCCTTCCTCCTGCACGCCCCGCCAGCCCCCCACGGCTCCCCACAAGTGTCAGCGCCTACACAGGTGCCTGTGTGCCCGCTGCTGCTCCGGCTCCTCTGTGAGACTGGAAGCCACAGGCGGACAGGGACCACGTGGCGCTCATTCTCCACCGTATCCCCAGGGCCTGGCACAGTTAGGGAATTGTTAACTAATAATTAATAACAATCCATTATTGAGAATGATGCATTCATATCAATTAATCGAGCTGAGCCCCTGAAAGAAAAGGCCTGGTTCTACTCCCCCACTCTGCACAGTGGGACCCGGAAGCAGGAGCGAAGGGAGACGCCGACCGGGCAGAGGAGCTGGCGAGGGGGAGCCGGGGCGGTGACCCAATCCATCCATCCTTCCTTGCTCCTTCCTCCCTTCCTCCCGTCATTTGACGCATGGTGAATGTCCACTCTGGGCCCTAGGCAGACCACAGGGAAGAAGTTCTATTCGGAAAGCCATCCTTTTGTTGTTACCCTTCAGCCTTGATGTTTTAAGCCCACAAGGGGACAGTTTGGTCCCTGAGACAGTGTCTGAGCTTCCTGGTACAAATAGGAACACTGTCCGTCCTTCCATCCCCGCCACTGGACAAGGGGAGGAAACGTACCCCAAGTTCTAGGACCATGCAGGACACACAGTGGATGCCTCCTGGATTCGATTCTCCCTAGGTTGCCTACCAAAACGTCAATGCAGAGGGCGACAGATCCTGAACTCTGTCCCCTGCACTCTAGGGGACAGATGGCACACAGAGCCTGGCTCGGGGGACCCAGCCTCCTTTTCAAAGAAGAAAAGTTTCAAAGGGAGGCCAAGACACTCCTCAAGCCTCTGCCAGAGACCACAGCACAAAGACAATTAAAGCGCTAAGAAAGTGACATCTTTGCCCTGCCACCCACCCATCCTGAGGGACCTCGACCTATGAAAACCAGGAGCCCCACCTGGTCCTCTGCCCAGCTCAAGCCCTCCTGGTCTCTACTTCCCACTCCCCAAGAGTAAAGACAACACCCAGGCTGGGCTACAAATCTGGCCCTGGGTGCCCGTGGGCAGGGACCCTCCGTGGAGAACTTAAAGATGCCAGTGAGCAGAGGCCCAAACGCCGCCGCCCTGAGTCCTTCCCCAAAGCAAATCATCTTTTAATTCCGAAACACCAAATATTTACGCTCTACCTCAAATGTCAAGCCCACCTCCCAGCACATAGCTTCGAAACCACGTAAAGAAGCCTAACACTTTCCATATGGTGAAGACATGGGGCCTTTCAATCGTGCCAACTGGTATCATTCAAGGGTAATTCCCCTGGAATCCGCACTCGAGCAGCAGCTGGGCCAGCCTCCAAGCTTGTCACCCAGCCCCACACGTCCCCGTGGGCTCCAACTGGGCCTGCACCCTCCTAATCGTCCCCAAATACTAAAATGCACTAGGTGCCCCCTAATCAAATTACCAAACCTCCTGGCAGCCGCCTTTGATCCAGAGGTGGGCTCGCCCGCACCACGGCTCCCGGCCTATTCCTTGAGGCCGCTCTGCTATAAAGGAACAAAAGGGTCAACCCAGGCAGGTGGGGAGGGGACTGCTCTAAACCTGGTTGTACGGGATCACGTGTGCACACACGCACACACGCAGGTTCTGCCCCTCCAGACGCTTTCCTGCCTGACGCCCACATCCATTCTGCTGTTCGGTCCATCTGTTAAGCTTTTTTATTCGTTCATTCAATTTTCCACACCGGTATTTCCAACTGATTTTCTTTTGTAACTGCCTGTTGCGGCTTCATGTTTCCAGTATCTCTGAGACTGTCGTGCTTAGTTTACTTTCCGATTCTGTTTAGCACGTTGCTCTCTGCCGCGTACGCTGCTCAGGTTACTGGTCTTCTTTCACGGTACTTGTACCCCTCCCTTGAGCTCATACTCCCTGGGACGCCACCACGTCCCCATGGAAAGAGCAGAAGCCCAGGCTTTAGCCTGTGTCCCTCCACGTGAGCCTGTCATGTTAGCAGGGAGGGGCAGAGAGCCTCTGGTTTCATCATCCCGGCCCTACCCCTCCCTGCTTAGGGGCCCCATCTCCACCCCTACAAATGCATCAGCGAACTCCCCAGTACCTTCCTTCCCAGGTTCCACTCTCTTTGAAGAGTTATCTGCCATAACCCTGCAAGGGATGAGACTATTATTACACCCATTTTGCAGATGAGCTAATTGAGGTATACGAAGATAAAATGGCTTGCACAAGGTGACAACTAATCATGACAGACCCCGACCCCATTTATTACTATATTTAGGAGAACAGGCTTAGTTTAGTGCCAGTGCGGTCACCCTCTCACACCCCCGGACCTGGCATGCAACTTGGCCCCACCCAGGACATCTACCAAGCTTCTCAGACCCTGTCAGGAAGCAGGCAGTAGGCAGGAGCCACTCTCCCCTCTGCCTGCCCCACCCAGCTCATCTCAAAGCGTTCAGCAGCTGGTCGGCGCACCAGCTCTCTAGGAATTAGGAAACGCAGCACCTCCATGCGGATGCTCTGGTACAGGGCTAGCCCACGCATGACTTCCCTCGTCCTCGACAGTGCACCAGAGAGGGAGAAACACAGTCCACACCAGCTGGCTGTCAGCTCTAAGGGTTATGGGGAAGATTAAGATAACGTAAGCAAAATGCTGTACATATACACACACTCAATAAATAGTAGTTATCATTGCAGTAACAATAATGCCAGTTGGATGAGCCACTAATGTGTCCCCAGCCACCCTGGTGACAGGCCAGGTAAAGGAGTAGAGACAGATCCCCAAAATGGGCCTGGGGCTGGTTAGAGGACTTCTGCCAGCCCTCGGGTCCCAGCAGACACCCACGCCCTCCTACATCTTGATGACCTCACGGAAGAACCTGCCAGCCGCCTCTCGGAGCTGACGGCAACCGGGGAAATTCAGCCAGAGGAGGGCTGCCCACTGCCCTCGTGTGTGGCACCCCAGATTGCGGGCACTCCACTCCCACATTCACGATGCCAACCACTGCACTTAACATTTTTCTCTGAATCGACTTGAGATCGGACTATCTTTTAACTTAGCTTCATCCTAAGCAATAATATCTGTGAAATCACGGGTTGGATGTCCTAGTTATTTTTCTCCAGTAAAAAATAAAAAAATAGGTAACTCTGAAGATTTAAAATAGTCCTCTAGGTACCACTTGAAACAGCTTCCAGGCCCCCAGCACTCTTGGGCTCCCCCTGGGTAGACGTGCTATCCCCGCCTCTGCAGACTGGCCAGCTGGCCCACCTGGGGCCACGGCTAGTGCGAACCAGGCGTCCGGGTCCCCGTCACCGAGAACAACTCCCAAGGAGGCGGAGGCTCCCCCCTCCAACATCTTTGATGGCTGGGGCCCACCCTCCCACCACCTGACACATGTCACGCCAACGGCTCAGTGCCTCACATCTTCAAAAGTACTTTGAACAAACATTAATGACCCCTCAGCGTTTGTACGAGAGAGGGGACGAGGGGAGGCGGCGAGCACATCCCATGCTGTCCTCAGCTGGGGGAGAAACCAGGCAACACAATTCCGTGACTTCACCAAAGCCACGGACTTAAGCTGGGCCCCCTCCCCACCCTCCCGCACTTCCCCCAATGGCAACTTTTACAGGCTCACATTCCTCTCGCTGGGAACACTACTATTTAATTAAAAACGAGAGACTTTTGTTTTCCTCTCCTTCCTTCCTCCTCCCTCCCATCCTCCCAGACTGGATGCCAAGGAGACCCACCAAAAACATGCGGGTAACATTTGTTATGGCTTTGAAGATAAAAGTCAATTGAAGTAAGCCCTCGCGGTATTTCAAGTCTCCCCTCTAGCACGGAGCAAGCTGCCGGGCAGTTTAGGAAAGCGGAAAAAAAGAGGGACTGCAAATAAATGTCATTCTGCAGGAATACTTCGTAAAAATAAACAGGCTGAAAAAACCCAAAACTTGATTAATGGAAATCCACTCAGTTGGCCTCTGTCTGGAGCTGCAAATGCATTTGTTCATATGGCTAAATTGGATCATTTTCATTGGCCTTTAAATAAACAAGTAGATCAAATACTAGAAATGGTCGGGGAAGAAGGGGAAGTTTGTAGCTCTGTTTTTAAAGGGCCTCAACAGCAGCGCCCACCGCCCACCAAGTTTTGACCTTTACTAGGGGACAGCAGCTCCAATCCACCCCAGCCAACAGATGAAGAGCAATGGAGAAGAGACAGGCCCCAGCTAAGCAGTGGTGGCGGAGGAGCAGAGGGGAGCGTCTCTCCGACGCAGAGGTTACTTCATACACACACGGGAATCACTTTATCCAAAGGCCCCACCTCCCCACCCCAGCCCCTGCAAGTGACCTGCCAGGTCCCATCACCCAAATACACACGCACATCTGAAGACTCCACTGGCCTCTCCCCAGCCCGTGGACAAGACCAAAGAACTAACCAGACCTGAGACTCAGTCTGTTCCCCCTCTAAGTTAAAAAAAAAAAAAAAATTAAATGTCACATCAAAAAGTTGATTCATCCTTTGATCCTCAGCTTGCGAGAGTTCCACGCAGACCACCTGAAAGCCCCGTGCAGAGTTCTGGAGCTCACAGGACATCTGTGAACACCAGTCCCAGGCCAGGAGCTGGGACTGGACTCACTCGATCCCATCACACGTATTGCTCCTCCGGGAACAATTCCAACCCTGGGGACCCATGGGGTGAAGGCTCAGGGGTGGGCCCAGGCTAGAGTAGAATGAGGCCTTCTCTCTCCTTGTGGGCCAAGTAAGGGGTGTGCCGGATCTCATTGCCCCCGAAGCTCTGTCACCCCAAGGCAGCCTGCTCTGCTGGGGTTCCTGGACAGATGGCACTGATGAATGCCACAGACAACTGGAACATACTCAGAGGCGATCACAAGATCCTGGGGCCAGTACAACCCTGCCCTCCCCCAGATACCCCTAATACCTCTCCTTTCTCCCTAGCACCCCTCCTGCTCCACCTTTGAATGCTAGCTGCAGAAACAAGGTAGAAGTCAGAGCAGGCCCCCAAATCCCTCCAGCACAGCCAAGCTTCCCCATCAACTGGACCTGCACCACCTCCTCACCTAGTACCTTTCCTCCCAGGCAACCCTCTGCCCCCAACTCGGCAGGAGACTGGTGCCAGCCTGCCTTTAGGTTCCCGGAGGGGGAAGAGGGGTATACACTGTCACGTTGATGGGGCAAGGCGCAGCCAAGAAGGGATTTTTAGACCCAGAAGCTGTGCAAGAGAGTCTAAAAGTTGGGTTGAGTAGGTATGGAGACCCTACTCACTCCCTGGGAGGGGGATCATACCCGGGTGCCTGGGCCAACGGTGCCGGCCAACCGCAGCTGTCGGGGTCCTGAGACGCCACCCGGGCAGCGCTGCCTCCCGATCCACTCCTCAATGCCCTTCCGAGCCCAGGCAGCACTCACAGCGAAGCTGTCACCTAGGGCGGGGACAACATGAAGCCCCTGAGTCTGGCCCCGAGGCCAAAAGTTACCCGAGATAGCGAAGAGAGCAGCAGGCTCGGCAGAGGGCTCAGGGCGGAGGCATCCGGGCCGGAAGGGGGGTTCGAGAGCTGGGACGGAATCCAAGAGAGAGAAGCAGGTAATCAGGAGAAGGGGGTTCAAAGAAGCCCCAAGAGCAAGGATCCAAAAGAAGGCAAGAAGGGCGAGCAGTACCCCCAGGAGGAGGGGCTTGGGGATCAGAGAGGGAGCGCTGGAGGCCAGTACTGCGGAGGAGAGGGCTGCGGGTCAGAAGAGGGGGCGCAGGAGCCAAGATCTCGGGAGAAGGCTCTGGGGGCCAGAGAGGGGAGCAGGGTCTCGGGGGAGGCGCTTGAGGGTCTGAAGAGGGGGCGCAGCGAGCGCGGTGGGCAGGGACACGGGAGGGGGTTCAGGGTCCGCGGTGGGAGCGCAGGACCGCGGGGAGTGGGCGGGAGGGACGGAGGAGGGGGCTCGGAGGCCGCTCCGGGAGCAGGTTTGGGGGGCTGGCGACCGGAGTTGGGGGTGGAGGGTGGCCCTGGTAGTAAGCTCCGGCGGGCTGGGCCATTCGGCGCGTCCGCGGCGCTTCCCCGTCCGTCCCCGGGGCCGCTGCCCCGCGCGCCCCTACCTTCTGGGCTCTCCCTGCGCTTGCACACGGCGGCTGCAGGCACCATCACGCGGCGGCGGCGGCGGCGGCGGGAGCCGGAAAGAAAGGAGAGGGAGAGAGTTAGCAACCGCGGCGCTGCGGCGGCGGGGTGGGGGCCGGCGCGCGGGCTGGGGCACTGACCCGGCTTGGAGTGAAGTTTCCCCATGCTGGGGGTGCGGGGCGGCGTCCCTAAGCCATGCGCCCGGCCCGCCGGCCTCGCGCTTCGCCCGGCCCCTCCTCCCGGAGCAGTCCGCGAGCCGAGCGGAGCCCGAGGCGGCGCCGGGACGCGCTCCTGCCGCCGTCGCCGCGGCCCGACTGACGCCCGGGCGCGCCGAGCCCCCAGCCCGCCGCCGCGGCCCGCGCCTCCCCGCGCGCCCATTGGCCGGCGCGGCGCATCAAAGGCGAGGCGGCCGCGGCGGGGGGCGGGGCCTGAGGGGGCGGGGCGAGGGGCGGGGCTCAGCGCCGCGCCTCCTCGGGCTGCGGTCTGGGGCCAGGGCTGGGGCGGGGGCCGGGTGCGGAGGCTCCGTCCAGGACGCGTACTGGGACGGACACCTCTTGGGTTCTGCCTTTTGTAGACTGCCGGTCCCTCGCCAACAGTACTGCGCCTTCCCTCGAAGCGCGCCTGGCAGGACTTGAAGGCTCCAATTTACAGGTGGGGAAACTGAGGTCGGGAGAGGCGACCTGAGCTGCAGCGCGCCTGCTGCCCGCGGCGTGGCACTGTCCCAGTCTCCCCATGACCCGCCTTCTACGGAAAGTATTCGTTACCTTCCCCCCTCCTCCCTCCACGACGCCTCTAGTTTTTATTTCGGAGTCCAGGAGAGACCCCCACCGCACCTCGGGCCAGTGTGGGCCCAGCGCACTCCCGGCGGTGACAAGTGTCCAAAAGCCCGGAGAGTCAGCCAGTCGGTCGCATCTCCCGGTCCGGGGCCCGTGGGTGCCCGCCGAGTCGGGGCGCACTGCCAAGCTGCGCGGCCGGAAGGGGGTAACCGCTGGGCCTTTGATCTTCCCTGGTTTCCGCTCCCCTGCAGTTCGCCAGACCCCAGGGCTTGTTTGTTTTGTCTGGGGAGGTCTCTGCGGAGGGGAGGGCGACATCAAGGGGTTCCACCCCACCTTTGTGGTTGCCTGCTCTGCCCAGGACCTGTAAGCTCATCCTGGTACCAGGCAGTTTGGGTTGGGAAGGAAGGGAAAACCCCAGCTCAGAGCTGGGAGACCAGCCCTGCCCTTTGCAGTGAATTCCCCGTGTGAGCCTCAGTTTTACAATCTGTAAAATGGAGGCTCAATTCTGCCCTTTTTGTCTCCCTAGAGCAGCAGTGTCCAATAGAAATACAATGTGAGCCATATTTGTAATTTTAGATTTTCTAGCAGCTGCATTTTTAAAAAGTAAAAAGAAATAGGTGAAATTAATATTAATAGTGTATTTTATGTAACCCAATACAATCAGCCTTCCGTATATACGGGTTCTGCATCCCCAGCTTCAACCAACCATGGATTGAAAATATTCAGGAAAAAAATTTAAAATAACAATACAACAATAAAAAATAATACAAATTTTAAAAATCAGCATAACAACTATTTACACAGCATTTACATTGTATTGTGTATGTTAAGTATTCTAGAGATGATTTAAACTATACAGGAGGATGTGCGCAGGTCATGTGCAAATGCCACAGAACATTTTCTATAAGGGACTTAGCATCTGAGGAGTTTGGGATCCGAGGGAGTCCTGGAACCAGTCCCCACGGATGCTGGGGCAACATGTATATCCAAAATAGTATAATTTCAACATATGATAAGATATTTTACATTGTTTTGCACCAGGTCTTTAAAATTCAGTGTGTAATTTATTTACACTTAAAACATCTCAACCCAGACTAGCCACTTTGCAAGTGATCATGTGGCTAGTGGGTGCCATATTAGGCAGCACAGCTCTGGAGCATCTCCCTGTCTCAAAAGGACTTGGGGAACTCGTGACCCCCCAGAGTCGTAAATCTCTTCATCCCACAGTGTCTTACTTTCATCCTCTAAGCTTCCTTTTTTACACACCCTTTTTGGTGGAAACAAAGGCTGATCTTATAAGCAGGTACGTTAATGCTGTTGGCAGGGTGGTTTCATTAGTGGAGTGCTGGGACCAGAAGAAAATATTACTGTTGTCATTTTTATATTGCAGTTCTTTATTCAGTACCTGCTATGTGCCAGTCACTGTCCTGTGTCATGTGTAGCCTCACAACCACTCTCCGATGCAGACTCATTGCAGAAAGCAGGGAACCTTTTAGACTCAGAGAGGTGAAGTCACTTGCCCAAGGTCACATAGCTAGTCAGTGACCCAATTAGGAACTAAACCTGAATCTGCTGATTTCATTGCCCATGCTTATTTTCACTATATCAAGTTGTCCAAACCTAACATTCTACCGTTAGAGAAAGAGTTCCCCATCTGGAAACAATATTAAGTGGCAGCTATGTGACAAGGCCCTTAAGATACATCAGTGAACAAAATAGACGCTTACCCCTCTCTTGGAGCTCATACTCTCCTGGGGTGGGTGAAGATAAGCAAGAAACAATAAACGTAATGAATGAGTAAATAGTGCAGTAAGTTAGAAGGCAACACCAGCTACAGCAGGCAATTTTTTTTTCTTTCCATCCCATAAGGAGCTGACAGCAGGCCATTTTGCCCCCCAGGGGACATCTGGTAATGTCCAGAGGCATCTAGTGGATAGAGAGGCCAGGGTTGCTGCTAAACATCCTGCTATGCACAAGGCAGCCCCACCCACAACAAAGAATTACCCAGCCCCAGATGTGGCAGAGTGACAAAGTGAGAACCCCTGAGCTGTAGGAACATGAAAACGTAGAGCAGAATTTGGGGGTCAGAAGTAGGAGGAAGGCAGGGGCTGTGAGTCTCTGAATCAGAGTGAGATCCTTCCTTCAGACCCCCCCCAAAAAAGGAAAGAGAATTTGCTTGGGGTTCTCACCCCCACTCCTCACCAGTGCCCGGACGTATCTAAATCAAAGCAAAACTCTGAGAGTTCTTTCTCACACTGCTTAGAAAGTTGGTTACTTTCTTAAACCGGTCGTGGCTTTCTTCTTTCGTGAGAAAAAAGTATCCCCTCTTCCTCTTGGGAATTTCTTTTTACAGTTCAAAAAGAGATAAAAGCAAGAACTAAAACTCTGCAGTTAGCACTTTGAGTCTTGGGGGAAGCAAATCCCAAATGTCCAGCCCCGACCCAAAGGCCCCTCCACCTGCCCCCTGGCGCTTCCCCGCCCAGCAGGTGCCTGGGACACCCCTGCCCCACCTGGCCCTGGGGCAAGGCCCTTGGGGTGAAATATTCGGCTGTAATGTTCGGGTGCCGTCCAGTGCTCTGCGGAGGAGCTCCCCAGAGGCCACCAGCGTGCTGTCCACCTGGGGTGGCTGCTCAGCCTCCAGGGGCTTCCCACCCCACGACTCGCTGTCTTTTTATGTGTTTTAATAATTTATCTGGCCCATTTCTTGCGCTGTATACTTAACAGTGACACATCTTTTTCTTTGAAGATTTCCCATCCTTTGGGGGAGGAGAATGGGAAAGGAAGGCAAGGAGGAGATAAGAGAGAGAGATTATAACAGAAACGGGTTTCATGGGGCTTGAGATTTAGCAAGGCTGGTTTAGGTGAAATCTGTCAGATGTAGCACTGGGAGATTTTTTTTTTTTTTTAAACCACATCACCCTGGTTGATTGCCCCCCACCCCACTTGTCCCCAAGTTAAGCCATCTGACCTGACCTCTTCAAACGCAACTTCTAAAGAAAGCCCTCCTTGACCTTCCAACCTGAAGAGCTCGTCTCTGCTCTGAATTGCCAAGGTTTCCCTCCCCCACCGTCTCTACTTATTTTTTAATGATGAAGCTAAGTTTCCCTCCCAGCGTCCGCCTTCCTCACGTCTCACCTGACTTGCATTGCTGGACGCCGTGCCCAACACAGCACCTCCTGCAGTAGGCGCTCTGTATGGAAGGAGAGAACCCCATCCTGCCCACCTTGGCCCAGGCTGTGCCAGTAAGAGGAGGGGAGGGCTGCCAAGAATAAGATCCGGGACATACTAAGGAAAAGGTTAGCTCTCCTGTACCCGCTGGTACCTCCTAGGTCCCTGGAGTTGCTTCTTCACAGTTCCCCGGTGATTTCGGCATTGCTAAGGGGCCTGGAGGCCTGGTTTGGGTGAGGACAGGAGAGTTAAACTGCTCTGCACGAGAATATAGCAGGCATTTTGGAGGGACGGGAGGAGAGAGGTCTCCAGCATGAGAAGACGGGATAATACAGGCCTAAGAGGGGGCGTGTCCAGTGACGCGGGGAGCGGCCAGTTCGCTTTCAGGACAGCGAGCACTGACATGCAAAGGGCGGTTGTCACCTGTTCAGCTCCATGCTGTAATCTCCCTCTGTTCCCCTTAGTGGCACAGGACAGGAGGAAGGAATCAGAAAGACAGCCCCACACAGGTCACTGAGGGGGCCACAGGCCACTGGCAACCTGCAGAGTGGGGCTGCTAGGCGGGAGAGGGGTGGGAGGGACAGGCAGGCAGCAAGAGGAGGCACCGGGCCTCGGAGAGGAGGCAGGGGAGGCTGGGCTTCCCCCAGAACAAGGGATGGGGTCCCCAGGCCACTCTGCTTGGGTCCTAAAGGAGAGAGCTAAAGAAGACAGCCACTTGAGTCCCCTCTAGATGCTAGTCAAATTGAAT
Source organism: Propithecus coquereli (assembly GCF_000956105.1). Taxonomy (NCBI): domain Eukaryota; kingdom Metazoa; phylum Chordata; class Mammalia; order Primates; family Indriidae; genus Propithecus; species Propithecus coquereli. Next base: position 2,713,465 of record NW_012142746.1, read on the forward strand.
TGAATTTTTGTGCCTCCAACTCCTCCCAGATCTAGGGTGTTTTCGCGAGTTCAGAGCACCGGCTTCTGGGGAGGCTGGAGGAGGGAGCTCCATGAGAAACTGTGGGCAGCCCTGGCTTAGCCAAGGGAGGCAAGTTCTTTCTCTGTGGGACTTGTCAGAACCTTCATGGAGTGGCCAAGCTCTGTAATTCTCTAAGAAGAGGACATTGTTAGCAGGGTTTCTTAAACTCACCAGACCAGGGAACCCTATTTGGAAAGTTCCAGTGAAAACAAGTGTTCATGAAACATGCTTTGGGAAACACTGGACCAGATGATTTCTCAGGTTTCTTCCAATCAGAAATTCTAAGTACTAACTCCAGGGGCCTAGACCAAGAGGGTGGTAGGAGGAGCGCTCAGTGAGGACGGAGCCAGGGTGAAAGAGCTCCCTGAATGGAACATCCGCATGTGTCTGTGGTGTGCATTTAATGGGTTTTAAGACATATCCGTCCACTGCCAGGCCTCTGAGCAAGCGGACGCTTGCCATGCAGGAGGCTTGACGTTGGAACAGGGGCTTCCCGAGCAGCGAAGGACAAGCCGTCACTGCGGCGAAGCGCATGGGCGACTCTCCTGTATCACCCGCCTTCCCCTCTAGCCTGGCTTCCTCCTCTTCCTCTTTCCATCACGCAGGACACAGCTTCAGGGGCGTGCCTGCCACCACGTTGGTAAGGCATGACCCATGGCCCCTCCTCTCCTCGCCCACAGCTGATTGGATGCCTGGCCCAGGAGCCTGACCAATCAGGATGTCTTTGTAGAATTTGAACAGAGAGGCCCCGGAGTCCACTTCCTGGTGGTCTCTGAAGCTGGAGGGCTCTACAGTCCAGGCCTGGAGCAGCCGCCTGGGGTCCCCGCGGGCTGCTGCGCGAGCAGAAAGAAGCAGGAGCAGGAGCCGTTAGAAAGAAGGAAACATAGTAAACCGCGTGGACAGAGGCACGCAGGCTGTCCAGTCCCTGATATTGCCCGCGTGTCCTGACCCTGGGTCCCTGGAAGACCCTTCGACCCTCTTTCTTGGGCCGGGGTCAGAGAGCCTGGGGGAAGGCTCCCCGGAATTTGGTGTGCCTGTGAATCCGCTGGGACCTCGTGAAAACGCAGCGTGAGCGGAGCCCGCGCATCTGCATTGCTAACGAGCTCCAGCCAGGCGGCTGCTGCGGGCCGGTGGAGCTCGCGCACCCTGAGGCTCTAGAAAGTTAGCCTTTCCCGGCAACTGATGGGGTTACATTGCTCGCCCTACAGTGAGTAAGCAGCAACACTGGGGAGGAGCGGGAGAGACAGATGTCAGGACGGAGGGAACCAAGAAATAAAGATGTTTCTCTTTTATTAATCTTGTCATTCAACAGAGACTTTTCTAGGGGCCTAATTTATACCAGGCTCTTGTGTCCACAAAACAGACAAAAATCCTAATCCTCATAAAGCTTACATTCTAGTGGGGAAGACAGACAATAAATAAATAAATAAATATGTTGGTATTTCATAGACGGTGTGTCTATGGGGGAAAAAATCAAGTAGGAAAGAGAAGGAAGAAATATCAGGGCAGGAGGTTACAGTTCTAGGTAGACAGATCAGAGAGGGTAGGCTTTGAGCAAGGACTTGAAACTGAGGAAGGCAGCCACGAGGATGTGAGGGGACAGTGGGTCCAGGCAGCGAGAGCAGCAAGTGCAAAGGCCCTGAGGTAGGGACGTGCTGTGAATATTTTAGGAACAGCAAAGAAGCTACTGGCTCCGAAGCACAAAGAGTGAGGGTTTGGGAGTAGGTGGAAGAAGATGCGGTTGGAGGTGACAGGGCCAGATCATGAGACCCTCGCGAGCCTCATTAAGAGCTTTAGCTTTCCTTGAGGGAGATGGGGGCCAGTAGAGGACAGTCGTGACCTGGAGCAATTGGGCTGCTGTGTGGGGAACAGAGTGTGGGTCTCGGGGCGATGGTGGGAGGCCAGGCCTGAGAAGATGGGAGCTCAGACCAGGGTGACAGCAGTGGGGCAGGTGGAAGCAGCTGGGTGCTGAACGTGCTCTGGAATTAGAGGCGACAGATCAGCTAATTAATTCACTGGACGTGGGGTGGGAGAGAGAGAGGAGTTGGGGAAGACACCAAGGTCACGAGCCTGAGCAGCGGCAGAGACGGGGCTGCCGTTGACCGAGGCGAGGGAGCCTGTGGGTGCAGCTGGTCCACAGGGCAAGGGGGACGCAATCTCTGCTTGGAACATGTTATTTTGAGAGGCCCGTTGAGTTTCTGAGCAGCGGGATCGAGCGGGCACTTGGATCTATGATCCTGGAGTTGAGAGAGCTGCGGGCTGGAGATGTGCACCCGCCGTCACCAGCACAGGGATGGGATGGACAGCCCGACGCTGGAAGGAGGACAGGAGAGGGCCCAGGAGACAGCCCTGGGGCTGGCACAGTTTAGAGGGCAGCGAGTGCTCTGCGCTGCCGCCAACACCTGTCCATTCTGCCTGTCTCCTGCACCTCTCAGCACCACGGCGGCCTCTTAACTGCCCCTCCTCACCTGCCGAAGCCCCTCCTCAATACCTGCTCACCACCCCTCTCCCTGCATCCGTGGCAGGCGGCTTCCCGGTTCTGCGTCTGAACGCTCAAAGCACTTCTTTGTTCAAACCAGGCCCAGAGATAAACGAGACAATGTGTGTGAAGTGCAAGGGCACCCCGCGAGGGCACTCAGTGGATGCCAGCTCTCTCCGGCATGCCGGTTGTAGAATGGCACCCGCCCCGCGCGTGGGCCTGGCCCCGAGTTAATCCTCACTGTGCCTGGCACACAGTAGGGGCTTTTGAAACGTTTGCTGTAGGCCTGAATGGCTGAACAAATAGGCCATCAGGCCAGAGGTGACACTGTCCCCCACGGCATCCCCTGGCCTTCCCCCAAAGCGCCCTCCCTCCCATAAGAAACATCATTTTGTTTCTTATGACCCAAGAGGAGGCCATTACTACCTTAGGGTTCTCAGAAGTCTTTGCCCCTATCACACCCACCCACCTGCTGCCCCTGCCCCCGGCTACTGTCCTCCCTTTCCTCTAAGACCACAAGGGGCAGGTGTTTTCTTCTGCTCTGCAGAACTGAGAGTTCTCCATTTGCATCTTCCAACAGCGAGCTGGGGTACATCCTCCACCTGGCGCCTCTTTTAACATCATTTCTGCGGACTTCTGCGGGTGACAAGTATCTTTGTACTGAGCCCCCCTCCCCAGCTCCTCCCTCGCTGCCTGGATTCTAACTCTCTCGCAGGCTTCCGCCTGCACAAAGGGACCATTGAGAGGCAGGCCGTGGGACGCCGCCTTTGATCTGGGGTTCTAATAACGTGTGTATGTTTGCGTCCCAAAACAAGGCAGCAGCCTCGCTAGCTCAGCGGAGGCAGGGGGAGGAAGAGAAAGTGGGCAGATCGCTGCGCCGGAGGCCTGGTCGTGAGCGTCAGCACGTCTGGAGGGCACCCCCCACCCACAGATTGTCCCGGGTGAGGCACGCCCATTCCACAGATGGAGACCCCGGCGTGGTCATGCTTTGCCAGAACAAGACCTGAGAGGTCACTGGGACTGCCCGGGAGCTCCAGAGAGCCGAGGGTTGCAGGTTCACCAGGGGAAGGGCAGGCAACATGAGGGAGGGATTCAAAGCAGGTAGACTTGGTGGCAAACTGGTTGGCATGTGCCCAACACACAGGGACAGCTGCTGCTCCACGTCAGCTGCGGGCCAAGGGCCCAGGGTTACTAGATCTTTTGATTTTTTTCAAAAATAGCTGGAAATCCGGGTTTCTAGGTGAAATCTCCAAATTGTAAAACATTGGCAACCAATTTAAAAAATCTAAGTCATGGTGCTGGCCAAATGGGACGTGTCCCTGCTGGAATCTAGCCTGTGCCCACCACCCACTCTGGCGGGTGAACTCGTCCCAGAGAACACGTACGTTGGAGGCAGGGAAGGTGTTGAGAAGGCAAAGAACTTGGACCAGGCCCCGGGCCGCTGGGAAAACGGGGGTGATGCCAGACTGGTGCCTGCTGCACCAGCGTCCCCCAAACACCCTCACCGCCCTCAGCATTTTTCTTCCAGTCCCTTGGCAAGTGGGCGACCAGTGCCTCCTGTGTGCAGACAGGGCTGGGCACAGGGATCTAAGAATGAATTAGGGCCCTGGCCTGCCCTCAAGTCCAGACAGGGAGATGGAGGTTCCAGAAACTAAACTGTACTCAGGCCTCACTAGCACCAGGCCCTGTGTGAAGGGCTGTACACAGTTTCTTATCCAACACGACTCTGACAATCCCCTAGGGAGAAGAGACTGATTACCATCTCCACCTTGCAGATGAGGAAATGGGCTCAATGCGAATAACAAAGCCTCTCCACAAGGTAGCAGAGACTAGATCCAAACCCCACAGCTTGTCAGCCAAGCCCTTGCCTGTGGCCACCACTGTACACAGTCTCACAGGCTGCAAGATGGGTCCCCCAGGTTTATGCCATGTAACTCCTGGAATTGCGCAGTGCATAACTTGCACGACCGTACATGCTGACCCTGTGGCAGAACAGACAAATTACAACACATTAGGTGCTCATCATCAAGGTATGTATGAAGCCCTGGGGCTTCGCCCAGGAATGTCAAGGCTGAGGCTTCCCCTGAGATCCCTCTTCCCAGAAGCAAGTCTTGCTTCTGATAAAGAACCTTGTTCCTTCTTTGCTCAGACCGTCTGCCTTCCATGGGTATCTGAGGGAAGCAAAGACCTTGCAGAATATAAGCATTTCCTGGCTCCACCATTTGCCCTCAGTTTTCTCATCTGTAAATGGGGATTATAGCACTGTCCTCACAGAGCTACTGCTAGGAAATGAATCAAACACGTCTGAAGCAATTGGAGAGGGATTCTAGGCCCAGTGAGGTGGCTCTGATTTCCTCACTTGCCAGCTGGGTGACCATGGCCACCTAGTCGCCCTCGCTTCCTTCATCTGTAAATGGCACAGAGTGCACGGCTCAGAGTGGGCTCTCAGGAGGCGTTGGCCTTGGTGTCATTATCATTGTCTCTATGACTTCCCACCAGTGGAAACATGCTCAGGAGGGGCCCTGTCCCTATCCTGCATACAACCTTCCATGGCTCCTACTTTCTTCAGGCATCGGGCCAGCTCCTTGAAGAACTCACCGGGCAGCACGGCAGGGCTGACCTTTCCAGGAGCGTTTGCAACGCAGCAGCAACGCGGCAGAGCTCCCATGCCGCCTGCGCCCACCAACCTCTGATGCGATTCCCTTGGTGGGGCCGGGACAAGAGACAAAGCTCCTCCATCCATTGCCCTGGGTCTCTCCAGGGGGACACTGGGGGAAAGAAGACCTGGTGACAACACATTCTCCAAGGTTGGCAGGTCAGGCCCTAAGAGAATGAGCTGGCCTCGGAAAGAAAAGGGGAGGAGAGGAGGGCGGGCTGAGCATGAGGCCTGGAAGCCCCTTCCTCCTTCCTCCCTGCCCTCCCTAAACCCATAACCTTCCTTGTTGTAAGAGGATGCCATGGGGTCCTCTGGAACTACAGGGACCCAAATGGCTCTGGGGCTGAGCGAACCTTTGCAAAGCTCCTTCCCCTCACTAAAAACCTGGGAAATGGGAACTAAACAGCACTAGGATATCTTGAAAGGACGTCACACAGCGGAAAGCTGTGGTCACTTCCAAAACCAGTGATCCCGTCACTCAATTCACCGTTTTAATGCAACATTCTGGATAGCTCTAGCTCCGGATGAAAATAATTTCCATCTCAAACATTTTTTATTACCCATAAAAATGCCAGGTTTTCTGTTCTTAAAAAATAGCAAGATGTGCTAGAGTACCGAGAGCCAGTGCCGGGATGTCCACGCTCCCCCCACCTCACACCCCAGGCCTCCTGGGCTCCGCCATCTGCCCACGTTGCCTCCTGAGTCTGGGGCCTCTGTGCTGTTCCCCTCTCTGCTTTCCCGACTTCTGGCTCCTGCCCGTCCTTCAGTCCAGCGCAAATGCCGCTTCTTCCTCCACAAGCCAGCTGGAGCCCTAGGGAGGTCTCACCTTCACCCCAGGTGGCTTAGCGGAAGCAGAAAGTTCCTCACTGCCCCTCTCCCCAGCCCCAGAAGGAATTCCGGAGGTGGCTGTTAAGATAATGATAAGAAAGTCTGCCTAGGAAAGGAGAGGCTGGGGCTGGGGTCTGCAGGATGAGCAGGAACAGGGACCCCTCCCACTTTCATGCCACCCCATGAAGATTAGTCCCAGCCAACCCATGGCCAGAGGAACAACTCCATGTGGCCTGTAGAACCTGTGTGGTGACAGACTGTCCGTACCCCTCCCATGGCTGCACTGACCACCCGATTCACCTCACGCCGATGCTAAGTGCACTGTGACCCACCGAGGGGCTGTCACCAGGCTGCTGTGTTCCTAGTGCAGGACAGGCACCAAGCTGGGTGCTCTGGGAAATGCCGAGACAAAACCAAGCCCAAGGAGGTTAGGTGGAGTCGGGGAGTGCCACCAGACACGCAAATAGCCACAGATGGGAAATCATGACACATAGGTGGAAGGGCTTGGCACAGTCTGGCAAACAGAAGCATGCAATAAGAGTGGCTGTTGTCATCATTATAAAAGCATCAGAAAGTAGTATTTTCTTCAGGACTGTCTGATTACAAGGTACAGTGAGGGAAGCCAACTGAAACTACCTTAAGCAAAACAGAAACCTATGAACTAATATAACTCAAGTGTTGGGAGCACTGATCACAGGGAGCCTCAGACTTATAATCTAACAACCTTGTGTTGAGAGTGAACAGAAAATGATTCTTCCCCAGCTCAGGTGGGAAAAGTCCTGGGGAAGGGCTCTGATTGGTCTAGCTTGGGTCACGTGCATATTCCTGGACCAATCGCTACAGGAGTTCGATTGGTCCAACTTGAGTCCGATGTTCAACCCTGTGGCCAGATGGAGTTGATTGGCAGCCCCGCTCCAAACACAGTATTGGACCAGAAGGATCAAATCCCCATTAGGAAGGGGGAGGGGGACATTATCTTACCCAAGGAAGGCAAGAGACCTCATAACTCGACCCCTCAAGCGCGAAGAACTCAGGGTCTGTCGGAGAAGTATCAGTCTCACTTCATGGATGAAGAAAGTATGTCCCACATTTTATGGACCAACTTTCCCAAGGTCACATGCTTTATAAGTGGTGGCCCTGGGACTCAGAAGTACTGTCCACCTCCATAGTTTTCCTCACATCTCACCCCCCAGGGGCCTGGCACCCAGGAGGAAGAGACTGACCACGGCAGGTGCTCACGGTTCCCGTGGTGGCATCAGCTGCCCGCCTGAGCCAGTCCCGTCACGCCCAGAACCAAGCCTGGGCTTTGGAGACGTCTTTACATGCATGAACTTGACCTCTTGGTCAAGGCAGAGGAATAAGAGACTGAACAATCAAGGAGCACATTATCTACCACCCTTGGCCCCGAAATACAGGTGACATTGAGACCAGAGGCCCAGAGCTGAAGGAAAGCCAGCCTGGTGAGAGAGCCAGAGGAAAATGACACTTCAGGGAGAAAGGAAAGAAAAGTGTCAATCACGCACGCACCGAGGACTGCCCTGCAAGGCCTGGTCTTGGTGACACCCAGGATTGTGAGTTTTGGATTCTCCCCCATTGAGTAGAGCCATGAGACCGTCTCACCAGACGGCCCTGGGCTTCCAAGGCAGAGGGAAACCATGAAGCAGTGTTGTCCTCGAGACTTACGTACAGCCTAGATCCCCTGGCACCGCTGGGGGAGGCTGGTGCTGCTCTGGGGGGCACAATTCAGACTCTGGTAACATCTGCAAGGACTTAACCCCTCAGGGTAGTCAGAGGCCGGTCTCTGTCCATCTCGCTGACCCACTTAGACTACACCCTGCTCTGGCTGCTGGTCCTCTTCAGTTAGTGCTCTGTGAGAAGCCCGGCCTACGTGACTGTTGCCGGCTGCTGGCGTGACTGTACGTGTCCTGGGCAAAGGCACCGATCCCCTCCTCTCCCACAGAACGTTCGGTACCGAGCCGAGGGGCCATTCCCGGTCAGAAGCCCACAGTGACTCCAGGGTTCGAAGTGGCCATCCTGACAAATGCTCAGGGCAAGACTTTCTTGGCATCCCCCGTCCTTCCTTCCATGACCAATAAGGCGCCAAGTTCTATCCATTCTTCCTAAATCTCTCTTGAATCCGCATCCCTCCCCGCACCACCGCCACTGCCCAGGTGTGATGGCTTAAAGGTGGCCACGAAGGATTCACTGCTCTCCCTAGGAAGCCCTCGAATGCGGGCCGGCTCCAGGACTGCCGCACCGACAGGACGCAGTGCAAGTGACGCCGAGCGAACGCTGCACCTAGCGTTTAAGAGGACAAGGCGCTTTTGGTTTTGCCCTCTTGCAATGCTCACTTCTGGAACATTCCTTCTCAGAACCCCACTGCCATGCTGGAATTCCAAGCCACGTGGAGAGGTCATGTATGTGTGTCAGTAGACAACCTCAGCTGAGCTTCCAGCAGACAGCCAGCAGCAGCTGCTAGCCACGGGCGTGCACCATCTTGCATGTCTAGCCCACATGAGTCCCCAGTGACTGCAGACCCAGTTGATGTCACACGGAGCAGAACTACCTCACCGAGCCCTGTCAACCCCTGAAGTCACAAGAGCTAATAAAACAAATGTTTTCTGAGCTACTGAGTTTTGCAGTGGTTTGTTACACAGCAAGAGGTCCCCAGAACCCCAGGTCCAAGTGCTCATCACCCCTTCTGGGTCAGTTGCAACCATTTGCGAACTGACTGAGCTCCCGGCCTCTCCAGCCACCTGTCCCCAAGGTTACTGTCCCAGCCCAGTACTGCTGGTACCATTCCTCTGCTCAGCAGCCTCCAATGGCTTCTCAGGTCCCCAGCAGTAGTTCCTATTGCATGAAAGCGAACATCAGAATCACCAGGGCAGCTTTTTCGGAACGCAGATACTCCACTCTGACACCCTAGAATCGGGGTACCAGAATGCGCTGTGATAGGTTAGATTATTCATCCACGGTTTCTCCTTGTCTCCCTCTAGCACGATTCACTGTGAGCAGAGGCGACTCTCCCGCACTGTGACGTTGGACTTGGCCATCTGTTTTGTTTTGCCCAATTGAGTACAAGCAGAAGCGTCACGGTGCCAGTTCCAAGCCAAGGCCTTAAGAGGCATTGCACATGTCCACTCCTCCCTCTTGCACTTCTGCTATCCCCCAAGAGAGAGTTTGGCCCAGATAGACACTACCCTTTCAGCCTGAGTGAGAAACATGCAGAACAGACCTGAGCCCAACCCCCAGCCTGGACCCAAGCTCAGCCGATACTAGTCAAGTTCATCAGCGTCACCCTGGCTGATTTACAGGCCTGTAGCAAGAAAGATAAATTTTTGTGGTTGTAAACCCTGGTTAGGGTCAGGGTGTCCCTTGTTATGCAGCGTTATCGCAGCAATAGCTAATGAATACATCAGGCGAGTGCGAAGCACACCCCTGATTAAGAATGACTAGACCAAAGGATGAGGTCACAAACAGTCTAGCCAGTCGAGACCTTCCTCAGTCTGGTTTCCGTTCCTGTCTGGCCCCAGCTCCCAGCTTCCTCTTCTGAACCAGTCAAGGTTCTGCGGGCTAAAACAGAATCCAACCCTGACTGACTCCAAAAGAAAAGGGACTCAGAGGTAGCTGTGAAATCAGACTGAGAAAAATGGACAGAAAACAGGAAAAGTCAGGCAGCTGGGACCAGGACAAGAAGAGGCCAAAGCGCAGCAGAGGGAGACCACCCGGGTCACCCGAACACCGGGCAGTGGATCCTCAAGCCACTGCTTGCAGGGCGGGAAGCTTCAGCTCTCCCTGCGGCTTTGGGGAGAGAAGCACCCATTTGGCCCAGCCACACCCTATCCATCATGGAGACAGAGAGCGGGTGTCAGAGACCTGACCGGGACAAGGGTCACACCAGGCAGCCCAAACCCCACAAACGTCCCCTGTAGCCTCACGTTCCCTGGAAACAGTAACGGAGCTCGTACTTGTGAAGCTCCTAAACTTGTTCTGGCACATGGTAAATGCCATATGAATGTTTTTCAAACAAATATTAAAATATATAACATCAAGACCATGGGCTAAATAAGGCCCTTTTGAATGTTCTTTTCCAATTCAGTAAATGCAGGTCCTCTCGAGGCCAACTCAAAAGCCACCCCTTCCCTGAGACTTCCCATGACAGGTGGAAAATGATGTCTCTTTCCCTAGCACCCCAACACCATTGATCGCCCTGTCTCTTTTGATGCAGAGAGGGGACCAGAGTCATCTGTGGACTCGTGAGGCATGAGGCCTTCCTCTGGCCGAGACCAGTGCCCGGGGCCTTGCAGGAGCCCAGGAAGTACTGAGAGAATACCTGAGCGAGTGGGCCTTTGCCAGCTGTGAAACCCAGACGACCGCTAGACCCTCCGGACATGGGCCGTGGGGACAATCACTCAATTTTTTCCTACTGCTGTGAGCCTGGGCCGGTATGTGCAGCCTGACCCAGCCCAGAGCCTACAGGTGAAATGCCACAGTGCAAAAGGTCTCCAAGGGAGAATCCCTGATCCCTCAGCCTGGGACATGAAACAAATGCCCCAGCTTCTGAGCTGAGCGCACTACCTTTCCAGGTCCGCTGAGCCTCCTATTTGGAAGTGCTTTGCAAATTGACAGCTCCAAGCACAGTCTGACCCAGAGCGGGGAGGTTGCTGAGTCTCACCTCAATGCCCTCTGTAGCCCTGGCTCCTTGGTTAAAATCCTTTCCCCCTTCAAGTCTGTTGTGTGAATAAGAGTGAGCCACTGAGGACAGGTAAGGCGCTCCACTCATCCCCCCTCTGCCCCCTTTCTGACCCCTAGGGGGCTTGGACTCCCAAGAGCCAGCACCTGCTCGCATTGTCAGAAGGCTGCCCTCGGCCTGCCAGACACCCCACCAACGACTGGCAGCACAGGGGCACCAATACCCCAGCTCCCCTGCTCCCTGCTCATGCAACCCTGAGTTGTGACTCCTACGTCCCCAGAGCTCCCATGTGGAATCGAGCCAAAATTACTCTCTGTGGGACTCTGCTTGATGTCGCATCCTCGCACGGCCTTCTTCCCTTCCTGCCCCACTTTCTCACCCCTACATGTTTCCTCCTCTGGGAGTCTCCTTCTGGGAACCCAGCCGAAGAGAGTAGAGAGGGAGGAAAACTTAAATGATAAAAACGGCCACTCTCCGTCGACGCTCACTCTCCTGCAAGACCCTTTCATGCATCAGCTGTCGTAATACCTCAACTCCCCTCCTGGGAATTCTTACCCCCGTTTGAATGATGAAGAAATCAAGTCTCAGAGAACTGGAGTAACTTTCCCAAGGTTATGTAGTTAATAAGCACTGAGCCAAGATTTTCTAACCACTGTGTGTACTGCCTCGCGTTAGAAAGATGCCATCAATAAGGTCTATACATATTTCTGTAAGTTAAAACTTGAGAAAAATAACCGATCTATCAAGCAAATGTGGATAACGACAGTATGCATTTATGGGGGATTGAGGGTGTGATGGTGATGATCTTGTCTGTCATAATCAGGCGGCGGGGGGGGAGCTACAGTCAGAATTCCCCTCCCCAGACTTGGCCCTTGCATAGAGACTCGGGGTTGGAAGGTGGCTGTGACATTAATTAGGTGGCAGATCCTTCTGCTGCAGACATCCTCTGAGATACAAGTTTCAGATCTGATACTTCAGCCCTTTCTCCAACGCTCTGACTGAGGCTGCCCCAGGCTTGTTCCAATAAATGCCCCGAAGGGCCAAGGTAGTCAGAGCATGTTGCTGCTGCTCGTCAACAAGATACCCCAAAGGATGTAGAAATTCATACCAGGAGTGGGGTGTTGAAAGTGGCCCACCCTAAAAATATGGAATTGGAGAGTATATAAGCCAATAACTCCCCTTTAATTGTGTGAGCAGGTTTCAGTGGGATTTTTGCACCTGCATCCAAAAGGATCTTGAGTGAAGTATGAATGAAAAAGGATGGAAAAGTTTATTCTCTGAATAACCTTCCTTGATCTACGGCCCTGTGCTTGTTCTTCCTTTGGACTGTGTGATACGAGTTTGCTCCATGTCTTTCCTATTTAAAGGATGAGGAGTCAGGTGGTCAGCTCAGGTGGGGGGTTATCTGACATGTTCAGGAGGGAATGGGTCTGCTAGTAACACACGATCACAAAGATAGCTGCATGGTAGGCAAGAAAGCCATGGGCCTGGGGGCGGGCGAGCTTGGTTCTAGTCCTAAACCTGACTCTGATTCACTGTCTGTTACTGGGCAAGAGTCTTCCCCCTCTGGGGCTCAGCCTCCCCTTTTATAGACTGAGGGGACATCTCTAAGGTCCCTTCTGGATCTACATATTCGGATGTTTGGAGAAAACGTGAGGACACGTGGCCAGGATCCCACGTACAGACTGACAAGGTGAGAAGGGGTAGCAGCACCCCTGAGTCTAGAGAGGCCTTCTGGGTTTCACCTGAGCATCTCTTTGAAGCTGACAGCCTCAAGGGCTCCACATTTTGGCTATTCTCACGTTTTCCTCTCCTGGTCCTGCTCCATTCCAGCTGTAGCAGAAACTGTTATCCGTCCCCCAATATCCATTCTCCCCTCACGCTTTTCAGTGCCAGAACAGCCTCACGGCCAGAGACTACACTTTCCAGCCCCCGCCAGCTAAGTGTGGCCACGCGCGAGCGGCACGTGGGCAGAAGCGACGTGTGCCGGCCCTTCCCTTCTTCCCTCCGCATAGACACGGCGCGGACATCCAGCTCCAGCCACGGAGAGGGCAGAGAACAAGACGGAAGTCACTCGAATCCCCGGATCCACTTCATGGACTCAAACTGCCCTCCACTCCCAGACCACCTCCTAACGCAGAGGTTTACACGGGAGGAATCACCTTCTATCGTGTTCAACTCGCTGTGTTTAGGGAACCGTGCTTACAGCAGCTCCCCTGTGCCCTCAACAAACCTCGCAGACACCGTGCCAGCCAGAGCCGGGAGCTAATCTCCGTTAACAAGGGAGGGAAGGAGGGAGAGAAATGGAAGTGGGGGGCCGGGGGGAGACAGCATTTATTGGGCACCCACTCTGTTCCAGGCATTTTTCTTGGAAGCTTGAATTCTATCATCGCCAACAGATATGGCGCATTACCTTCCCCGAAGTGACAGGCACACTCCACACACTTTCTAGAAAATGTCTGCCAATACCGGAGCCGGAATAACCACAATTCTTCTGTTACTCGTCTTCTTTCAAGTCAAAATGGTGTTCGGCTAAGTCAGCTCACAACTCAGTTGCACAAGCACAATTCCTTAAGACAACCATCAAACTTCCGTATCCACGAGAAATGCTTGACACGTTCTTCCACTCAGTCTCACAGAGTATTAACATGGCTTGTACTCAAGGGTCGGGAAATGAAGAAATTAATAAATTTTCCTGCTCCAAGGACATTCTTTTTTTTGTTGTTTTTGTATTTTTTTGAGACAGAGTCTCACTCTGTGGCCCGGGCTAGAGTGCCGTGGCGTAAGCCTAGCTCACAGCAACCTCAAACTCCTGGCTCAAGTGATCCTCCTGCCTCAGCCTCCCAAGTAGCTGGGACTACAGGCATGTGCCACCATGCCCGGCTAATTTTTTCTATATATTTTTAGTTGTCCAGCCAATTTCTTTCTATTTTTAGTAGAGATGGGGTCTCACTCTTGCTCAGAGCTGGTCTGGAACTCCTGAGCCCAAACAATCCTCCCACCTCGGCCTCCCAGAATGCTAGGATTACAGGCGTGAGCCACCGCGCCCAGCCTCCAAGGACATTCTTAAGAGACACTCTCATCTTTTTGTGTTTTCTTGTTTTGCTACAAGAGCGTCCGAGCCTGATTCGTGCCACAGCAGTAGCGGGTCTACCCGCCCTTGCTCTTGCCCCACCAGCGCAAACGTCCACACAGGGAAAGGGCAAATAACGTCTTAGTATTATTATGAAAATAGTTTTGACCTTGTAAACCTGCTGAAAGTGTCCTGGGGACCTCCAGACATTCTCAGACCACACTCTGGTAAGCGTTGCCTTCCGCGAGCCTACCTTTATTCACAAGCACACAAACGCGCGTGCACACACACGCACACACAGAGCTGCTATCACTTGAGTTTTAAAAGGGCATTTGAATATCAAAAAGAGGAAGGACGTCATCTTGGAGGAAAGGATGGTCCGTTAAACTGGGTGTGTTTAGTTCTACGAACAGAACAACTCACTGCATTGTCCTTATTTTTCTGGTATTGCCAAGGCCAGGGGGCAGATGCTGGCATGGAAGACGGATATTTGGAAACCGCCTCCAGCCTGACGCACCCCTCTTGTGCAGATGAGAGAAACTGTGCCCGAAGGGCTGAGCACCAGCAGGGAAGACAGCTGAGGGATGGTTCGACTGAGCTGAACCCTGGGTTCGCCTCTGGACAGAGCACCAGCTGTCGGCAGGGCTCTGGGAGAACTTCCGTGCCCACACCCGGCCCTTCCAGGGGAGCTGGGGGCGGGGGCAGAGCGGCCACTGGAAGCCCCCAGGAAGGTCTGCGTGGAGGTGGGTTGAGTCTAAAGTGGTTGGAGACCTCAGTTCTCTAATAAGGATCCTGGAGACTGGGTTTTATTCATTTCATGAACTAGCTGGGCCCCTGCCCAACCCTTTCCCCCCGAACCCAGGTTCCGTGGCCTGCGATCGTCTGGTACGAGCCACACATGCACAAACACAGACTTATGCGCACGTGGCACACACATCTGCCACACACCCGCAGCTCCCCTCCCATCCCCCTCCCCGACCACTCTACTTACGTCCTCTCTACCCAGCATGCGCCCGGCCCTCTCGCACCACCCTCCTTTGCCACCACCCCAAGGACACACGTGAAGACCAGGCCTGAGAGCAGAGCAGCCACCCCAGGCAGGTCCCTTCCCATCGCTGGGCTCCATCTCTGAGCTGTAGTCCTGCGAGGACTGGAGAGGATGCTCTGTGTCCAGACTCCCCCCAGTGCCAATATCCCATGCAAGGAGAACATTCTGGAGCCCACCCTGGCAGCCCAGGCGGGGTGGGGAGAGAGTGGCCTTCAGGAGGTAGGAGGTGAGAGGGTGTCAGGACCCAGGCCCTGGATTGGACGTCAGGGTGAGGGGAGAACTTGGAAGCTGGGGGCCCAAGAGGTGGGCAGGAAAGAACAGCACACTCGAGGGGTGGGGGTTGCAGTGCATGGGGGAGCTGAGGGCTCGTCCGCAAGGATGGGAAAATGAAGCACGGTCAGATTCACCCTAGAAAACGCCCACCATGACACACAGAGTGGCACGGGATGGCTCTCCGTGCTCAGCCTTACCCGCAGCCATGCCCAGCCAGCAGGCACCGTCTCGTCTCGAGGGAGTTGGCTTCCGCGGGGGCGAGGACGGCGAATTTTATGTGTCAACTTGACTGGGCCACGGGGTGCTCAGACGTTTGACCAGACGTTACTCTGGGTGTGTCTGCGAGGGTGTTTCTGGCTGAGACTGACATTTGGAGAGGTAGATCGCCCTCCCCAGCGTGGGCTGGCCTCATCCAAGCCACCCAAGGCCTGAACAGAGAATAGCGTCCCGCCCGACTGCCCTGAGCTGGGACACGGGTCTCCTCCGGCCTTCAGACGTGGACAGCAACATCAGTTTTTCCTGGGTCTTCAGCCGGACGGCTCTCAGACTGGAACTTGCACCACCGCCTGCCCGGTTCCCAGGTCTTCTGCCTTGGACGGCAGCCACGCCATTGGCTCTCGCTGCTGACTGCAGACCGTGGGACTTCTCAGCCTCCATAACTGCATGGGCAATTCCTTATAGTAAATCATATTATATAAATCATATGAGATCTATATCATATATATAAAACCCATTGGCTCTGTTTCTCCAGAGGACCCTAACACAGAGGCCACGTGACATGACACATGAGAACCACACTCGGGCAGTCCCCACCTGTCCCACATAAAGTGTTATGTCCCTCCCCCTCCTCTCTCTCTCTGTCTCTGTCGCATCCTCTGAGTTGGAGTCAGGAGTGCCAACGGCCCACGGGGTAATGCCTGGGAGGGCTACAGGAGGGCGGACGCAGGGTGGGCAGGGGAGCTTCAGACCCCGATGCGAAACTGACAAAGTCTAGCCAGTCCAGAGAGAGCTCCAAAACAGAGACTGCCCATGAGAGGAGCCCCAAGTTGCAAAAATACCAATTCCACGCCCCAGTGTACCCACGTTGCTCTCAGTCGTTGGCCAGGAGCTTCCTGAGAAGGCTGTGGCCTCGGCTTGGAAGTCTGAGCTCTTCGAAGAAACACACTAAGAAAACAGGCCTATCGTTCCCCTCGTGGCAGCGCCTGCCCGAGGTGCTCCAAAGACAGTGAGAGAGCCCTGGGCCCTGGGAGGTGAGTGCCAGCTGAAACTTGCCACTCTAGGGCGGTCAGGGAGCCTTAGCCGCCCTGGAATGCCAGAAAGGACCCTCATCGTTCGCTTTGCGTCCCACCTGGATGCGGACTTAGCAACGTGGTTGGTTCTTCAGCAGGGCAGAGGCGTGGCTTCATGGACCTGCCTCAACAGCATGATGGGTTTTCAAAGTTTGTGACCAGTATGGAGAAAAACACACGTGTGTGTCTCTAACGGTGCCTCTGGGGTGACCTTCTGGAATAGTTTGTCCTTGCTCAGACGAGAACTGACTCAACGTCCTGGGCTCGGTGACCCCTGCTGTTTTAAGAGCTAAGTCAGAGTCACAACTCCAGAGCCACCGCTCCCTGGGCCCCCTCCCTCTCCCAGCCACTAGGAGGGTGGCGCGGCGCCTCCCTGGGAATCTCCCTGTTGTCTTTAAGAAGGTGCTTCTCATGTCACTGAGTAGATAAAAATGAGGCTAATGTCCCAACCACATCTACTCACTGGTAATTTAGAAGCAATGGATGTCAAGTCATACTCAGTGAATTGAAGCTAATATTTAGAGACAGAAAAAATAAAAAATAAAAGAATTCCATGTCAAGGAAAGGACTGCTCTCAATTTTATATAATCTGGACGGATCCAGACTGGCCTCAGGCAGTTTCCCTGGGAGCGCGGCCCTCTCCCGGAGAGGGAGACAGAGTGGGAATGGCTCTTGCTTCCCTGGAACCGAGGGGGCCACGTGCAGGCGACTCCTGGGGAGAGGGGTGCTGGGTGATTTGGTCCCAAGAAGGAGGAAGACCCATAACCCCAGTAAGTCCCTGCTGAGGCATCCCAGCTCACTTCGAAGGGACAATATGGTCTGGGACAGGACAAATATTCTCTCCCCAGGCCTTCTCAGCTGAATGAAATCACCAGCTTAGAAGGGGTAAAAAACACATCCAACCAAACAGCCAGAAATGAGGCATAGAATGACGACACGGTAGCGCCGTGGTTAACATCGCGGGCTTTGGAAGCCCAACTGCTTGAGCTCCAATATTCATAACTCGCTTACTAAGTGTCCTTGGTCAATTACTTCACGTCCTCTCTGCCTCAGCTTCCTCACCCGTAAAATGGAGATGACGATACGTGTAACCACTTCGTCAGGAAGCGTAAGGAGTTCGTGGGTTAATACACACAAAGCCCTGGAACAGCGTCTGCTAAATCCACATTCCTATACCAAACACGTTCGGTGTTGCGTCCTGATGTGGTGACCAAGAGCTTCGGAATCCAGGAGGCTGCACATTCCCAGCTCAGTTATCTTGTTTGGGGGATATCATGTAACCCCTCTGAGCCTCAGTTTCCTCATTTGAGAACCAAAATGGCTGCCTTGCAGCATTATCGTAAACAAAAATGGAATTATGAAAAGAATCATTCCTGAGGCTGTAAATGGCATCCCTGAGGGTTGTGCAGTGCACAGCCTGAGCAACCTTATGCAGCAGCCCTGATGATGAACATAAAACAGTTAGCATGTTGGACACATCCCGTGCCTCCTTTTTTGTAGGCTTGCATACCAAACCATTGACTTTAACTCAAAGTCTTTCCTACAAACCTTCCTCCATACTGAGTACAGTAGATGTAAACACTGAGGAGGATCTGTGCTGTCCCCAATCCAACAGTGTTCCTGCCCTCAAGAAACAAAAGTTTCAGGCAGGAAATAGCCTAAGCCGTGCTATAATGCAGGACCAAACTCCATGGGGGTAGGCTCCAAAGAGCAAAACGATCCCACAGCAGGATGAGGAGAACAAAGTTCAGGGACAGCAGGGGTGTCTTCCCCAAAGGAGGGTCATGGGGACCACCCTGGCCTGCAGGCGTCAGAGGAAGGTGAGGAGGGGTATGCTTCAGACAGTACAGTCCTGCCGCCCCTCCGGGCTGCCCTCCTGTGTGCACCCAGATGCCCGCCCACCCCAGAGTGGGGCGAGGGTGACAGCTGGGAGAGGCTGCGGGGGTCGGCCCCTCGTCCCCTGTCCCGTACCACTCGGTGAACCCACTTCAAATAGGGCAACGCAGAGAGAATCCCGAGTGACACCATTTTTCTGTTGCCCTTCATTACAGCCACTTAGATCTTTTATTTTATTACAAACATTCTTTAGCCCAGACACAGGCTGATCTCCTAATTGGAGCCGCTGCCTCCACCCCCACCCAGATCAAAGCCGCCCTGTTTGTTTGTGGAGGATGGAGGATGAACCGTCCTGCGGCCTTTGAACATGAAGGCCCCTTTGTCTTCCAGCTGAAGTCATCCCTGGCACCAGGCAGGGAGGAGGCTTCCGGGGGGAGAGCGAGGGGCAGGAATTCTGCAGCCTGGTCGGAGCTCGGACCAGAGCTTGAGAGTAGGACAGCTTTCAAAGCAAGGCCCCAAACTTCCCTGCCCGCCTCTGAGGACGGATTGCAAATGGTGGCCCCAGGGTATGTTCGATTTCACCCCCATGAGGATTTTTTTATTGAAGTACTAATTCAAATGTTCAACCATTTCTCAAGGAAACAGTATATTTCCTTTCTAATTTCTCTTTACGAATCAGGATATCTGGCAATACTGGACCTCTATGAGAGAATGAGCTAACCAGCTTGCTGAAGGCTTTTCCTACTCCATGGGGTATTTGAGTTTTCAACGCTATTCAGACTTTTTTAAAGAAATTATTGCTATAAACTACTGTTTCTCTTGACATTTCGGCTTTTATATTCCTGGGCCCACCAGAACTTCCCCCCTGCCACTGGAGATGGTTGGGGACAGGGGAGAAAATGGTTGTCCCCATTATACAGATGGGAAAACTGAGGCCCGGTGGCATTCAAATAGCTGGCTAGAGATCACACAGAGGTTAGTGATAGACTCAAGAAGCAAGAAGCACAAAACAAAAGGAATTAACACTTACTTGTCTTCTCTTATTTTGATATCGCGGTCAATACAGCTATTGCAAAAAAGAAAAGCGACACAAAGCTGCCTACCGTAACCTAGAGATGCATGATGTTAACACTCGGGTTTATTATGTGCAAGGAGCTGAGTAGACATAACCTACTCTACATAACAATCCCACGTGGCTGTTTCTGTTTTCTAGATTTTACGATTGAGAAAACTAAGGTCTTTGGAGGTTCAAGGACTCACCCAAGGTTACACAGTGGGTCCAAGGTTGAGACTCAGGTCTGCCCGGCTCAAAAGCCCAGGCAAGTGGTTCCATTCCAGGTCCATGACAAGCTGGGAGATCTTAGACAAATTACTCCTCAGAGCCTCAGGTTGTCCTACGTGACAGAGAACACACCTTCCACTCAGAGCTCCACCTCCTTCCCCCTCCCCCAGCCTTGTTCATAGTTCCCCGCACCACCGACCTTGAGACGGCCAACTGGGCCACTGGTGGACACCACACCCACACTAGGCCAATCCTTGGGAGTTGGGACTGGGGCCCAGCCACGAAAAGCTGTGCTGGGGTGACCCAAACTGGACCACAGGCGAGCGGGATGATGCAGTGTCTGAAAGGAAAGGATGGAGCTGATGCTCAGAGAGAGGCAGCCACTCTGAGGCTACACAGTCCCAACTCTGTGTCCACCCCTCCTCAGGTCCGGTTTCACATCTGGCCCTTGCCCTTGGACATCACCCTGTATCCTACCTATGAAGCACCACTGTCTGTGAGCTGATTTGGAGACTACCTGCTCCTACAGCTGTATAATCCCCTATGCAAACAGAGTAGGACAGATTTGGGTTCAAATCCTGCCTTTGCCCTGGCTGCATGCTTTTAGACAAGTTATTTAACCTCAGTTTCTCCTATTTATAAAGTGGGAATAGTAAATTCCTACCTCGTAGGGCTTTTGGGAGATTTAAACTGAATAATACAATTGGAGATCCTTGCACACACTATCCAACACTGTGTGCAAGGGTCTTCAACATCTGGCTAATGCTTTTATCAGTATTGCTGCTGCTGTTGTTGTTGTTGTTGTTGTTGTTGTTGTTTTTGTTGTTGTTAGAAAGCCTTGGGGATGGGTAGAGTTGGTAGGAATTTAACCAACTCTAGATTATTCCACTTTGCTAATCCACAAAGCAATTTTTATCACCCATCGATTCCTTTCCATCATCAGTTTCTGCATGCTCGAGGAAGACAGAAATCATTGGCTAAACTCCTGCAATTGTGAAGACAGAGGTGCTTACAACTAAAATCATGTATAGCAGGTATGAATTTTACTCCACGATCTTGAATGTGTTTTTTTTAAAAAATCACTATTGTATTTCTCTAAACCAAATTAAGGTCGGAGAGTGATGTCACCACGAAGGCAGAATAGAAGTTTCAACCCTCATTCCCTCACAGAAACATCAGTTTGAAAGGCCTCCATGCACAAAAACACCTTTGCAAGAGCTAAGGAATCCGGTGAAATATTACGCCACCTGGGAGGAGCACAGAAATAAGAAAACACACTTTAGCAGGAAGTAGCTTGATGATTACGTCGCCCTTCCTCCCATAGACAGGGAAGGGTGAAATTGACAGTGGGGAATATGTAGCAGAGAAAATGGCCTAAAAAAAATAAAAGTATTTTCTGTCCTTCAAAACCCCTTTACCTTTTCTGAGAACTATAACCTATATCCCTGCCTCACACCAGTTGTCCGGAGGGGTAGAGGAGTGTTCTTTGTTCTTCATACCATAGGAGATGTCTCAAGAAAATTGTCCAGGTGGAAGTCACGAGATTGTCTTAACCAAAGATGGGATTAATCAGAACCTTTAAAAGCTCTGTACTTCTGCTGAGAAGCAGGACGTTGGTACTTTGAGATGGGAGTCTGCCAACCTCTTCATTTGCTGGCAAATTAATAAACTCCTCTTTCTTTCTCCTCAAACAAAAAGAAAAGTGAAGAAAAAAAAGAAGAGAGAACACATTGAGGGGGTAGGAAGAACAGCTTCACCCCTCCCCCAAGCCCAGATGGCACAGCACAGACCTGACTTCACCACAAATCCCAACACCAGGCCCACGAAATTCAATCATGGCACCAGGCCACCCCCTGTAACCCCAGACCAGCCCCCACAGGCTCCAGGCACACCCAGCACCAAGTTCCAGGCCCACTCCAGTGCCAATCTGGCTCCAAAGACCCAGGCTCCAGGCCTGTCTCTCTAGAACCAGCCTCTAGGTCTGTCAGAGCACCAGGCCTGCCCCATGAACACAGGCTCCAACCCAGTCCCTGTGGCCTTAGGCTCCAGGTCTGACCCTGTGACCCATGACCCAGGTCCACCCCTACATACTCAGGCTGCAGGCCCACTCCTGTGAATCCAAGTGCTAGGGTCGATCCAGTGAACCCTGATGCCATGACCCTGAAGACTCAGGACCAGGCCCACCCCAGCACCCAGCTGGCTCTAATGATCTATGGCTCAAGGCTCACCCCATGGACCCAGGCACCAGACCCACCTGCCCACTGACCCAGAGACCAGGTCAGCCTGCCTGAGGACTCCAGCAGCAAGCTTTCCCAAGAATACCACCAGACAGCCTGCCCAGAATATCTGGATGGCTGACTGGTGAAGGCCTTTTTCTGCCAAAGGCAGCTTGTAAAGATTATAAGAGGAGCCTACTTCTTCAAGTGTGCAAATATCAGTGCAAGGCTACAAGGATGACAAATAATCAGGGAAATACGACACCACCAAAGGATGGTGGTGTCATAAAGCATCAGTAACCAACCCCAAAGAAATAGATAGCTATGAACTGCCTAACAAAGAACTAAAATTAATTATCTTAAAGAAGCTCAGTAAGCTACAAGAGAGCACAGATAGATAACAAAATGATATAATAAAAACAATAAATGGACAAAATTAGAGATGCAACAAAGAGATATAAACTATAATGAAGAGCCAAACCAAAATTCTGGAGCAGAAAAACACATGGTTGAACCAAAAAATTCCATAGAGGGCTTAAACAGCAAACTCAATCAAACAGAAGAAAAAAAATCAGCAAGCTCAAAAACAGGTCATTTGAAA
Source organism: Propithecus coquereli (assembly GCF_000956105.1). Lineage (NCBI taxonomy): Eukaryota > Metazoa > Chordata > Mammalia > Primates > Indriidae > Propithecus > Propithecus coquereli. The sequence goes on from NW_012142746.1 coordinate 2,735,799, forward strand.
TTACTCGGTCAGAGGAACAGAAAGAAAAGAGAATTTTTAAACAGTGAAGAAAGTTTACAAGATTCTCGAGACACCCTTTAGCAAACCAATATGCATATCATAGGATCCCCAGAAAGAGCAGAAAAAGAGAAAGGAATGAAAGAAAACTACCCAAATCCGGAGAGGAAATGAAAATCCAGACCAATGAAGACCAAGGAACCTCAAGAAGATTACATATAAAGAGAATAAGAAACATTAAAATCAAATCAAATCAAAAGTCAAAAACAAAGAATTTTCAAAGCATCAAGGAAAAAAATGAGTCAGCTCAAAAACAGGTCATTTGAAATTACTCGGTCAGAGGAACAGAAAGAAAAGAGAATTTTTAAACAGTGAAGAAAGTATACAAGATTCTCGAGACACCCTTTAGCAAACCAATATGCATATCATAGGATCCCCAGAAAGAGCAGAACCCAAATCTGGAGAGGAAATGAAAATCCAGACCAATGAAGACCAAGGAACCTCAAGAAGATTAAATATAAAGAGAATAAGAAACATTAAAATCAAATCAAATCAAAAGTCAAAAACAAAGAATTTTCAAAGCATCAAGGAAAAAAATGATTCATCACATACAAGGGAATTTCAAAAAGACTATTAAGAATTTCCCAGAAGAAACCTTGCAGGCCAGGACAGAGTGGGATGAAAGGGGGGGGGAAACCTGTTCACCAAAAATACTATACCCAGCAAATCTGTCCTCCAGAGGTAAGGAGAGAAAAAGACTCCTAGATAAACAAAAGCTATGAGAGTTCATCACCACTAGACATGCTGTCAAGTTGAAATTAAAGGATACTAACTAACAATATGAAAACAGATGAAAGTATAAAACTCACTCTGAAGGTAAGAATATAGGCAAATTCAGAATACTCTAATACTGTAATGGTGGTGTGTAAATCACTTTCAAGTCTATAAAGTTAAAAAGCGAGTATTAAAGATAACTATAGCTATAATAATTTGTTAATGCATATACAAAGATATAAACTATAACATCAATAACATAAAATTTAGAGGGAGAAAAAGTTAAAGTGTAGAGTTTTTGAATGCGGATGAAGTTAAGTTGTTATTGGCTTAAATTAGGATGTTATAACTATAAGATATTTTATGTTAGCCTCATGATAACCACAAAAAAAAAAAAACTTGCAGTAAATACACAAAAGAGAAACGAGTCAGAGTGTACCACTACCAAAAAGCCCTCAAATCACAAAGGAAGACAGAAAGAAAGGAACAAACGAACTACAAAACAGTCAGAAAACAATTAACAAAATGGCGATAGTAAGCCTTTACCTATCAATAACTATTTTAAATGGATTAAATTCTCCAGTCAAACGACATGAGTGGCAGAATGGATTTAAAAAATAGGATCCTAGTATATACTATATACTGCCTGTAAGAGACTTACTTTAGCTTTAAGGACACACATAGGCTGAAAGTGGGATTTAAAAAGATGTTCCACACAAATGGTAACAAAAAGATAGCAGGAATTGCTATAGTTATTTCAGACAAAATAGAGTTCCAGTTAAAAACTGTCACAAGAGACAAATAAGGTCATTATATAATGATAAAGGAGTCAATATATCAAAAGGATATAACAATTGTAAACATATATGCACTCAACATTGGAGCACCTAAATACGCAAAGCAAATATTAACAGAACTGAAGGGAGAAATAGACAGCAACATAACAATAGTAAGGGTCTTAAATACCCCACTTTCAACAATGAATAGACTATTCAGACAGAAAATCAAAGAGGAAACTGCAGGTTTGAACAACACTAGAGACCTAATGGACCTAACAGACATATCCAGAATATTCCAACAGTTGCAGAATACACATTCTTTTCAAGAACACACAGAACATTCTTCAGGATAGATCATATGTTAGGTTACAAAAAAGTCTTCACAAATTTAAGAAAATCAAAGTTATATCAAATATTTTTCCAACCACTATGCTATGAAACTAGAAATCAATAACAGAAGGAAAATTTAAAAATTTGGAAATACGTGGAAATGAAACAACACACTTTTAAACAATGAATGGGTCAAAATAATCAAAATGAAAATGAAAAAATATCTTGAGACAAATGAAAATGGAAACACCACATACCAAAACTTATGGGATGCAGTAAAAGCAGTTCTAAGAAAGAAGTTTATAGCAATAAATGGCTATATCAAGAAAAAAGAAAGATCTTAAACAATCTAACTTTATACAACAAAGAACTAAAAAAAAAGACTAAGCCCAAAGTTAGCAGAAAAAAAGGAAATAGTAAAAATCAGAGAAGAAATGAATGAAATAGACTAGATAAACAATAGAAAAACATCAAGGAACTAAGGATTGGTTTTTTGAAAAAATAGACAAACCTTTAACTAGACTAAGAAAAAAAGAGAGAAAGGCTGGAAAATAAATATAATTATAAATGGAAAAGAGACATTATGACGGATACCACAGAAATACAAAGGAGCATAAGAGACTGCTATGAACAATTATATACCAACCAGCTGGATAACCTGGAAGAAATGGATATGTTCCTAGAAACATGCAACCTACCAAGACTGAATCCTGAAGAAATAGAAAATCTCAACAGACCAGTAATGAGTAATGAGATTGAATCAGTAATCAAAAAACTCCCCAAAAAGAAAAGTCCAGGACCTGATGGCTTCACTGGTAGATTATACTAAACATTTGAAAAAGAATTGATGCCAATTCTTTTCAAACTTTCCAAAAAATTGAAGAGGAGAGAACATTTCCAAACTCATTTTACAAGACCAGCATTAAGCTCATACCAAAGCAAGACAAGGAAACTACAAGAAAAGAAAATTACAGACCAGTAACCCAGATGAACACAGATGCAAAAATCCTCAACAAAATACTAGCAAACAGAATTCAACAACACATTAAAAGGATTATACACCATGATGAAGTAGGATTTATCCCTGGGATGCAAGGATGGTTCAACATACACAAATCAATAAATGTGATACACCACATTAACAAAAGAAAGGATAAAAATCATATTGTCATCTCAATAGATGGCAGAAAAAGCAATTGAAAAAATCCGACATCCTTTCATGATTATAAACTCCAAAAATATTAGATATAGAAGGAAGGTATCACAACATAATAAGGCCATATATGACAAGCCCACAACTAACATCATACTCAATGGTGAAAAGCTAAAAGCTTTTCCTCTAAGATTAGAAACAAGACAAAGATGCCCACTATCACTCCTTCTATTCAAAACAGTACTGGAAGTCCTAGCCAGAGCAATCAGGCAAGAAAAAGAAATAAAAGCCATTCAAATCAGAAAGGAAGAAGTAACATGTCTCTGTTTACAGATGACATGATCTTATATATAGAAAACTCTAAAGACTCCACAAAAAAATTGTTAGAACTAATAAAAAAAATTCAGTAAAGTTGCAGGATTCAAAATCAACATACAAAGTCCAGTGGCATTTCTCTACCTAACGACTAACTATCTGGAAAAAAAATTAAGAAAACAATGCCATTTACAACAGCATAAAAAAATACTCAGGAATGAATTTAACCGAGGAGGTGAAAGATCTCTACACTGAAAACTACAAAACACTGATGAAAGAAATTGAAGAAGACACAAATAAGGAGAAAGATGTCCCATGTTCTTGGATTAGAAGAACTAATGTTGTTAAAATATTCATACTACCTATCTTAGTCTGTTTTTCGTGCTGCTGTAACAGAATACCAGACACTGGATAATTTATAAAGAAAAGAAATGTATTTCTCACAGCTCTGGAGTCTAGGAGTCCAAGATTGAATGACTGGCATCTGGTGGGGGCCTTATTGCTACATAACCCATGGCAGAATGGTAAAGAGAGGGCAAAAGCGAGCATGAGATCCAGTTTGCAGCCTCCAGACCTTTTATAATTCAAATTAATCCATTCATGAGGGTGGAGCCTCCCATTAGGCCTGCCTCCCAACACTGTTGCATTGAGGATTAAGTTTCAAATACAGTGCTCTTTGAGGGACACCCTCAAACCATAGTGTTACCCAAACTGAAGTACATATTCAATTCCTATCAAAATCCCAATAGCATTTTTCACCAGAAATAAAAAAAAACAATCCTAAAATTTATATGGAACCGCAAAAGACCCTGAATAGCCAACAAGAAGAACAAAGCTGGAGGCATCATACCACCTGACTTTAAAATATAATACAAAGCTAGAGTAATCAAATAGCATGGTACTGGCACAAAAGCAGACATATAGACCAACGGAACAGAACAGAGAGACCCAAAATAAGTCCACACTTTTACAGTCAATTGATCTTTGACTAAGGTGCCAAGAACAATGGAGGAAGGACAGTCTTTTCAATAAATGATTTTGGGAAAACTGGATATCCACATGCAAAGGAATGAAATTGGACCTTTATCTCATACCATATACAAAATCAACTCAAAATGGATTAAAGATTTAAATGTAAGAGCCGAAACTATAAAACCACTAGAAGAAAACATAGGGGGCCGGGCATGGTGACTCATACCTGTAATCCTAGCACTATGGGAGGCTGAGGAGGAGGCTTGCTTGACGTCAGGAGTTTGAGACCAGCCTGAGCAAGAGAGAGAAAAAACAGAAAAAATTAGCTGGCGTAGTGGCATGCACCTGTAGTCCCAGCTACTCGGGAGGCTGAGGCATGAGGATTGCTTAAGCCCAGGAGTTTGAGGTCGCAATGAGCTATGATGATACTACTGTACTCTAGCCCAGGTGACAAAGTGAGACTTGTCTCCAAAAAAACTGAAAACATAGGGAAAAACCTATATGACATTGATCTGGCCAATGATTTTTCAGATTTCACCCCAAAAGCTCAGGTAACAAAAGCGAAAATAGAAACACGGAATTGCATCAAACTAAAAAGCTTTTGCATAGCAAAGGAAACAGTCAACAGAGCGAAGAGACAACATACAAAATGGGAGAAAATATTTACAAACCATACATCTGATAATGGGTTAATATCCAAAATACATAAGGAACTCCAACAACTTAACAGCAGTAAAACAAATAACGATTTAAAAATGAACAAAGGTCCTGAACAGACATTTCTCAAAAGAAGACATACGAATGGCCAACAGGTATATGAAAAATGGTCAACATCCGTAATTAGGGAAATGCAAACCAAAACCACAATGAGATATCACCTCACACCTGTTAGAATGGCTACAATAAAAGAGACAGAAGATAACAAGTGTTGACAAGAATGTGGAGAAAAGGGAACCCTGTCCACCGCTGGCGGGAATGTAAATTGGTACAGCCATTATGGAAAACATGATGGATGTTACTCAAAAAAGTGAAACTAGAACAACCTAGCGTGCCTAACTATAGATCCAGCAATCCCCGCTTGTGGTACATAACTGAAGGAAATGAATTAGTGTCTTGAAGAGACAGCTATGCTCCCGTGTTTATTGCAGCGTTATTCATCATAGTCATGTTATGGAATCGGCCTAAGAGCACATCAGTGAATAAATGAATAAAGAAAATCTAGTGCGCGCACACACACACACACACACACACACACGAATATTATTCAGCCTTAAAGAAGGAAATCCAGTCATTGGCGACAACATGGATGAACCTGGGCATCACGCTAACTGCAATAAGCCGGGCACAGAAAGACAAATACTGCACGATCTCACTTACACGTGAAGTCTAAGAAGCCGAACTCACAGAAGTAAGGAGCAGAACGGTAGTCGCCGGGCTGGGGTGGGGGAGATGGGGTTCGAAGTTTCAGTTATGCAGAACGAACAGGTGCTAGAGAGCTCATGTGCAGCAGCAGGTGGCTACAGTTAACAAAACCACATTGCATACTTGAAACTTGCTAAGAGAGTAGATCTTAAATATTCCCATCTCTCTCTCACACGCACACACACACGTAACCATGTGAAGTGATAGGCATGTTACTTAGCTTGAGTTTGGTCATTCTGTCTCAATGCATATGGATAGCGAAACGTCACATTGTATACCGTAAACACAGGCAGTCGCCGGGTTACCGACGGCCCAGCTTGCGAACGGGCTCCGAAGTCTGCCCGGAAGGATGAGCTACTGTTAAGTAGTTACATTGATCACGCGAGAACGAGCGTCTTCCATGCGTGCAGACAACCGCGCGGGGGAGCAGGCGCGGCGTCCCGACGCTGGCGGCCGGTCTCGCTGCACACGCGGTGGCTCTTGCACAGCGTCCCTTGCATCCCGACATGTTCGATGGCGTGAGTCTGTGTTCACCTGTGGCCACGCCCCCAGAGCGGAGCCCGCCGCGAGCCCAGGTGAGCCTGCAGCGAGGAGAAAGGTGATCGCGGTGCAAACGGACATAGAAACAATCAAGTGTTCGGAGAAGGGCCAGGCCCCATCATTCGCTGGGAAAGCGTTAGGCTTTCTGACACTCGGCTGCGGGAACAGCTATAAAGGAGAAGGAGAAAATCACGAACGGTGAAAGGCCCTGCTGCAACGCAAGCAGCAGTTATTACTAAGCAGCTTAGCGGACTAGTTATCGAAATGGAGAGCTTATTACTGATTCGGTGAGATCAAAATAAGGGTGACATTCCTATTAGCCTAGTGCTGATGCAATATCAGGTGAGTGTTAACCTTTAATAGTCTGTGTTGAAATTTGTCTCTTATCTAAACTTTTTGTATGAGCTTGTTTCTATGTTGTTTGTTTGAATTAAAAGAAAGAGCACAATAGTTTCCGTAACGTGTTACAGTACAGGGGTGTCACGCTCATTATCACAGTATCACACTGTGTCATGATTACCACATGTGAGCCATCGTGGTGGTGTTATTGTCGTCATTATTATTATTACCGTATGTGCTGGTCATCAGGCATCCGAGCTACGTACAAATCCAACCTAAAGACGTTCTCAGGAACGTATCCCAACCATAACTGGGGGAATGCCTGTATATACAATTTTAATTTGTTAATTATACCTCCATAAAACTGGGAATATATTTGTAAGTATATAAATACTTAAAAATCAAACCTGATTAACTCTGACTCCCAGCACCCTCCCTGCAGCCTGACTGGATGTTTGTTCCTGGTCACCGTTGATGGGTCCCCACCCCACGCAGAGCTGGACAACCCCACAGGGTCCCTCGGAGGCTGCAGCCGTGATGCCTCCAGCTACGCCTGTGCACAGGAGCTTTGCCAAGGCCTGAGGCCTCACTCCAGCCACTCCAGGTGTAGCTATTTCCTCGGGAGGGACTGTCACACCGTCTTCCCACCTACTGTCCTGTGACTTCAGGGATCACAGAAATCACACGCCCTTTTCCACACTCAGGGACTTTACTTTTCCTCTCCCTAAATCAACCTCCCCACTCAGAGTTACTCTCCTCCCTGCCCTCCTCTCCAGGATGACCTAACACAATGATCCTCAAAATGTGGTCCTGGGCCAGCGGCATCCGCCTCACCTGGGAATTGTTAGAAATGCAGATGCTTGGCCCCCTCTGAAGACCTACTTAATCAGACACTCTGCGAGTGGAGCTCAGCAATCTGGTTTTCAACAAACCTTCCAAATGACTCTGGCGCATGCTCAAGTTGGAAAACCACTGGTCCAGTGAAATCCTCACAGAGAATTTATGCTTTTCAAACCAAGAAGGGGGCTTGTCTTGAGACAACTTCAGGTTCTGGTCTGCTACATAGCATCTTTCTACCCGGTGAACAAACAACAAACACCAGAGCCCTGGACTAGGGAGGGATGAAGGACAGGCCCAGCATGTACAGCAGTATGGGTTGCACACTGCACAACTCTAGGGGATGCCATACACATAAAACTGCTATGTGAATGGCATAGCATGGTGGACAGGTAGGAACACCAGGGAACAAAGGGTGTAAGGATAGATCTTGCGGTCATTTGAATAAATAGGTTTTGGGGATTCAGTCCCCATAAGGGGCAATTGGGGAGATAGGAAGAAAAACAGTGGAAAACCTGAACTCAGCCCCAGGGGGAGCTGTATATGCGGGTAACACACATGACAGGTCAAAGGATGCATTATTCAGGGATCTGGAACTTCGGTGTCCACAGGAGCATGTAAATGCTGGCACGCAAAGAGGCAAAGCTGGGAGACACGGCCCTGTAAAGAAGCGAGCACTACCTGGCCCCTGCCATGGTGGCCGCATGGGACACTGAGCTCAACCTTGTCAGATCTTCCTTTCTAAAAACAAAAACAGAAATCCATACTTCTACAGGAAATCTCCTGACATCTTTAAATATTTTAAATAGATCCTGATTTTTAAAAAACGCTTTGTATTGTATCCAGATGACATAAATTACTCTCAAAGCCCAATTAAAAACAAAATAAGCAAAGGAGTTGGATTGTTCAAAGAAGACACACAGACGGCAAATAAGCACATGAAAAGTTGCCAACGTCATTAATCATTAGGGAAATGCAAATCAAAACCACAGTGAGATAACACCATGCACCTATTCGGATGGCTAAACTATTGAAAACACAATACGAAGTGCTAGGGGATGAGTGGAGCCACTAGAACTCTCTCCCGTTGCTGCTAGGAATACAAACGGCACCGTACATTGGAATGCACTTGGCAATTTCTTCTAAAGTAAAACATACTCTCACCGTGCAACCCAGCGATTCGCCTCTTAGGTATTTACCCAAGAGAAGTGAAAATTTATGTGCACCCCAAAACTTGTATGTGAATGTTTACAACTGCTTTATATACAATCACCAAAAACTAGAAACACTCCAAGTGTCCCTCACCTGGGGAATGGACAAACAGATTGTGGTATATCCACGATGAAATACTAACCAGCAATGTAAAGGAACAAGCGACCTACACACGCAGTAAAATTGCTGAATCTCAAACGCATTCTGCCAAGTGGAAGGGCTCTGACTCAAAAGCCGTGGTGTAGAATTCCGTTTCTCTGACATTCTGGAAAAGGCAAAACTATAGGAACAGAAAACAGATCAGCGTTATCAGTGGTTACCAGGGGTGGGGCATGGGGACAGAGATTAACCAAAAGGTACATGGAAGGGGACATTTTGGGGAGGGATGGGAATGATCTATGTGTTGATTATGGTGATGATCTGCCAAAATTCACCAAATTCACTAAAAAGGGCGAATTTTACAGTATGTAAGTTATACAATAATATCATACCTTAATTTAAAAATGAAAAGTAAAATAAAAATCACTCCGCGGGCCAACAGCAGCACTCGGAGTGGACTCCAGCCAGCAGCCTGCGCTCCGTGGAAGGTGAAGGGCAGAATGGGGAGACCACCCTGCCCTTGGGGAGCAGCAGGGAGACAAGATTTTGAACCCCGTTCCTCAGTGACAGCCCTTTTCTCTGTTTTCTACCTGGGGTTACATGGAGGACGTCACTCGAAGCAAACAAAGACTCCCTTACCTAAAATTTTTTGGAAAGTAAAAGTGCCCTGGAAACAAAGGCAGACTTAAGCATAAAGACCCCGGCATGAGCCCACCTCTGCTCCACCTGCCGTGTGACCTGGGGGGAGCCTTCCTGGGCCTTCCTGGCAGATCACAGGTGAGAGCACCCCCCGGGCTCTGGGAAGCCCCAGCTTCTTACGGGTGGCGCAAGAACGCGTCTGTTTCCCCCGACCTCGCACCTGGAAGGGAAGCGTAACCTCAAGACCGAGCTCTGTAGGGAAACTGAGGGCCATCCAATCTGAGGGCAGAGCCGCTATGGAAACAGCTAGAAAATCCCTCAGCGATGGTGCCTTCACTCTGCTGGGTTGTGGGAGCACAGAGACTGGCACGGCAGAGCTGGAGGATGTAGGAGGCGGTCACGCACAGCACACTAAAGTGCCGACATGCACATGAGCTCTGGGTCTCACGTCGGCTCCTTGAGCCCTGTGTTTGCCTCCGTTTTCGGATGAAGAAGGGGAGGCCCCACAGCTCCCACTGCCGCGAATAAATGACTCACCCTGGTTTCCAGAGTGGCCGGGATTAAGGTCGCAGCTCTGCCATTAACTCACTAAGGGAGCTTGGGACAGTCCTTGCTCCTATCTGGGAACAACAAGTTTCCACCTTGGTTTTTTTTTTTTGTTTTTTTTTTTGAGGCAGAGTCTCACTTTGTTCCCCAGCTAGAATGCCGTGGCATCAGTTTAGCTCACAGCAACCTCAAACTCCTGGGCTCAAGTGATCCTCCTGCCTCAGCCTCCCCATAGCTGGGACCATAGGCACACACCACCATGTCCGGCTAATTTTTTCTATATTTAATAGAGACAGGGTCTCGCTCTTGCTCAGGCTGGTCTCGAACTGCTGACCTCAAGCGATCCTCCCGCCTCGGCCTCCCAGAGTGGTAGGATTACAGGGGTGAGCCACCTTGCCCGGCGAAGTTTCCCACCTTGTTGATGACCCGAAGGCCTCCCAGGTCCTACAGCCTCAAATGCCAAAACTGCATGGTGTCCCAGCACCCCAGCCATGCTTGGCACTGACCCGCAGGCTACTCTGCCCTGGGCAAACAGTGGCCAGGCCCCCTGCCTCTGGGAGTTACCCCAGATGGAGAGTTCAGCTTTCTGGAAGAGTGACCCCGTTCTTCTCGCTCATCCTGTACGCGGCTGCCCCTGCAGACAATGCCCCAGGCCCAGGCTGGACCCCTACTCCCTGCCCCACTCTCCCCCACACTGATACACGCACACTCCCTAGCCCCCCACCAAGCCCCCCGGCATCAGGCATCTGCCCGCTTCTGGAATCTGCGACAGCAGGGCAGCGGCAGGCAGGCCTCCAGCCCCAGAGGCCCGGGGCCCCTGAATGCCCTCTGGACCCCCCAGGGTCTGCCCAGGTTGCTCGGGAAACCATTTCAGGTCATTTGAGACGATGAGGAGCCTTAGCTCCGTTTTGAGCTAAACAACATGAAGAAACAAACCCCCGTCTGTCAAAGGCCTGCAGGCAGAGCTCTCCTGGGGGCCCGGCCGGCGGCTGGACGCTCCTCAAGGGGGCTGCTCTTCTGGGCTGCCTTTCACTCAGCTCCACAAATATTTATCAAGGGAGCCACTGCTGGGCTGGCATCAGTGTCCGGGGAGGCTGGAGGGGGAGGGGGCATTCGGAAGAGAACTGGAACCCCAGACAGGAGCTGGACTTCGTCTCTGTCCCCAGGGACTTTGCTTCCTCAAAGCAGGGGAGTTTGGTGCCTGCTGTGAGCAGCCTTCCCTACAGCTGCGATTGCGTCTTTCCTTTCTAAGCGAGTCCGAGGACGGGAAAGAAAGACCCAAAATGCTATCAGTCATTTTCTCACGGGAGGAAGACATTCTCAGTGTCCTTTCCTGGGTCCTCCAGTGTAGCACCATGAGTAATTATTACGTTTAAAATTGGAGAGCAAAGATGTATGGGCTTATACATGTTTTAATACGGAGATGATTTATTGGAGGTGGCTATAAAAGTTATTCTGCTCATTGTGTTAATTCAGAAAATAGCAAAAAACAGTAAAGAAAGTGAAAAACCACCCACAGTCACTGATTGGGCAGGAAAAATTGTGTCCTTCTTTCTCCAACCTGCAGCAATACAAGGCGGAAAGAAGCTCTGGGAACCAGAGTGGCGGGGGCTTGGCTGCAAACTCCCTCTCAGAGTGGGGGCTCGGGGCCCACCTGCAGGCTCAGGCCTGAGCCAGAAGCTTCCCTAAGGCTGTGCTCCCCAGGATCACATTCCAGGGGAGACTGGGAGCTCCCATCAAGAGAGGAGTTTAGCACCTCACATCTCAGAGAGCTAGGAGACGCATGTTCCTAGACATTGGCTATCACGGAACAGTCAAATCTCCCCCAAATTTGGCTTGTCAATATGATTACTGCCAATTTGTAAATTGTGTTTCAGGGCTGGGCACAGAGGGAGACTGAGGTGGAAGAAGCACTTGAGGCCAGGAGTTCAAGACCAGCCTGGGCGACACAGTGAGACCCCGTCTCTACTAAAAATAAGAAAACTTAGCCAGGTGTGGTGGCGAGTGCCTGTCGTCCCAGCTACTCGGGAGGCTGAGACAGAAGCATTGCTCGAGCCCAAGAGTTCGCGGCTGCAGTGAGCTATGATTGAGCAACTGCACACCAGCCTGGGCGGCAGAGCGAGACCCTGTCTCTAAAAAAAAAGTGTACTTTAGGTCAAGCAAGGACATTTAAAAGGAAATCAGCAACTGCTCTTTATCACCAAGGTTTTATAAAAGAACGGACATTTGAACACCAAAAGTGGGAAGGACCGACTCTCTGGATAAAAAGCTTCACGGAAAACCCGGGACCACCACCCTCGCTCGCCTGCTTTCGCTGTGGCTCCAAGCTCTCGGTGCGGGGCTGCCGTCCAGAGCCAGGCCGGAGACAGGGGTTCCTCTGTCTGGGCCCGAGTGTCCCCATCTGTCCAGTATTCTTCTTGTTTAACGATTCTCAGCCCCCTCCACACCCATCATTCCTCTTTTTTTTTTTTTTTCTGTGACAGACAATTTTGTCCCAGTGGTCACCTTCCAACATCCATACCCAGCAGGTTGTCTGAAAGTGCCAGCACCCACACAGACCGACAGAGGGACAACCTAGGGAAGCAACCGCGTGATGAGTCTGGGGGAGAGGACAGGAAAAGGGACAGAGAGGCACGGCCACAGAGGCAGGCAGGGCTAGAAAGGCAGGTGGAGGGGGAAAGGAGAAAGGGAGGGAGGGAAGGGCTGACCCTGCTGGGGAGGACGTCCGTGGTGTTCTAGACAGGGCAGGAGGCATCCGTGGGCTGCTGAGAACATATCCAGAGGTGGAGCGGTTTTCCGGAGGGTCGTTCTGGGCATGAAAGCTCTATCCTATCAGTCGGTGGGCTTAGTGCAGAGGGGGGGCCCAGCTAGGAACCCCGGGTGAGGGGCGGAAGGAGCGGCTGATCCCTGCAGCCCCACCCTGCCTTCCCTGCACCCCATGGGCCCCCAGGATGTGCTCTGAAAGCCCCCAGTGGAGTCCTGGCCTCCCAGGCCTGGGGACTCATTCAGAGCACATGACGGGCGCCAAGAAGGCTCTGGCACCTGCTCCTCCCTCCAGCACCCTCCTCTCCCTGAGCAGCCTCCGACCTCACCCCGGGAGCTCGGGCCCCTTCCCAGCCGATAAATCAGCCACGCAGACTAAGGGGGAGCAGTGGGCGGGGGAGGCAGGGCTGAGGCGGGTTTGGGCGCCTCATTCAATCATCCCCCACTCTACAGAGGGGACCCTGAAGCCAGAGGAGGGAAGCCACCCCGTCAACAAATTCATGGCTGTGCTGAAACAATAATAATGATAAAGTAATAATAATAAGCGCTTGCTGAATGCCAGTGTCCTGTCTCTCACTCCAGGATTTAAGCCGGAGAACTGGATATCGGAGCTGATGGATTTTCAGACCCTGTGGCCTCAGGTGGGAAAGTCCCTGGGGACAGGAGCATTCTGGGGACCTCAAGGGTCACACCTTCCTGTACGTGTGAAGCCCGCTCAGGCGCACACAGGCTGGGTGTGCCCAGATGTGGACGTTTTTGAGCAGTTAGATTTTCTATCCTTTCCAGCCCCTCAACCCCGCCCCCACCCCTCCCAGCAAATGGATAACAGGAAACAGCCAAAGCTTCTTAACTTTTCTTTAATCTTCCCCTCTCCGGCAAACTGAAAATCAAACGATAATTGTCTGGGTGATCTCATTATTGTCAACAAAATCCAAGCCTTGAAGTCCGAATCCACTGAAACGCTGACACATTAAACACGAAAGGAAACTGTGCTTGCATGTTGTTCGATAAATAAATAAGGCTGGCGGGAGCTCGGCGCAGGCCCGCCACACGGAGGGGCCGGGCTGTCGGAAGCACTAGGACTGCGTGGTGACCACGGGGACCCGGGAACCATGGCATCTGGGAAAGACTAGGTCTCTGAAGTCAATGTTCCATCCTTCCTGTTTGGATCCGTCAGGCCCGGCAGGAAACAGATGGCACCTTTCCTAATGATGGGGGTATCCGCAGGGGGAGGGGATCAGAAAGAGAGGTGCAGCACCCCGGGACTAGCATCGGAGAGAAACCGTTACCGCCTCTAGGCCTGAAAGACAAGGAGACCAAGCACTTACCGGCTCCCAGAGAGCGTGACATCAGGGAGGCCACCTGATAGGAGCTGTGGCTGACACCGAGGCCACCAAACTGTAGCCTGGCAGGGAGAGGACCAGCGAGTGGACAGCCTGACTGCTCTCTCCTACCTGCCCTCCGATCACCCAGAGGGCAAAGGAGGCTGGAAGATGCAGGCGTGTGGACCAAGCTATCCGGGGCACAGAGCAGGGTCTGGAGGGGCAAGCGGAGAACACCCAGCACCCACGCACGGAGGGACACCGCTGCAGCATGCACATCTGCACCACCCTCCACGTGCACACGTGCAAGCACGGGAAGCTTGTCCCCCACCTGCACCTGCAAGCAGCCTATCCAAGTCTGAAGAGCCCAAATCTCAGTTCCTGTCAAAACCAAGTTCTGGGGTTGGGGAGCAGGTCACATCCACACTGGGGAGCTGGCCGTGTTTGAATGTCACGAGGGTGCGACTGCAGAGGGCCAGGGCAGGGCTACAGGGCAGGCCTGCCGCACTGGCTGGGGGCTGGGGGTGAACACAGGTCAAAAGGTGTCGCCATCCGTTCACCTTGGCTTTACACCTCTTGGTCTTGCTTTTCCTGCCGTCTTACCAGATTCCTAACAGAGGTCAGGACAACTTATTACATATTACGTATCACCTTTATAGAAACTGGGACACTTCGGGAAACTGAAGTGCAGTGGGGGTGTCACTACCCCTACTCCCCTCCTGGCTGTCCTGGAGGAGAGGGGACAGCAACTCTCCCAGCACTGGGCCAGCACTGCCTACACACCAGGCTTGTGGCAGCTGCTTGTGACTTCACGGCCACAGACCCCTCTTTCTCCCTTTCAGTTCCAGAGGCAGCAGTGAGGGGACTTGTGGGGAGGGGACAGGCCCTCAGAAGACCTGAGTCCTCAACTGCTGCTGCTGCTTCCTGGCCACGTGACCCAGGAGAGACCCTTCCCCGCCCTGGGTCTCAATTTCGACTTAACAAGGAAAGGGGACTTTGGTCCTGATCTTGGCGGCCTAAGACCCCAGCATGGATTGAAAGACAAGAGGGGTCGTCACTGTTCTTCTTTCTGTCTGCAAAGAACCTCTCAGGCGCCTGCCTCGTGTTCTACCCGCCTTAGAGGCTCCGCACATTGGAGCTCCCCTGCCGAGCCAGCCGGTTCTGACATTTGCCTGTTAAGCCACCGAGTAGGTCCCCAGCATTTCATTCTGTCCTCCCTTTCCCCAGGCTCCAGGAGAAAAAGCGCTCACCAGGGGACGTGGAAACAAGGCTGAAAAAAGCCTTCTATAAAATGCAAAAGACTGTGCGCTTCTAAGGAATTAAGGAAAACATGTTGATCTTTTCATCTATATCTGCCTCGTCACCTTGAAAGAGTTCTAAACTGTTTGAGAGTAGGAAATAAAGGCAGGAAATGAACGTTTATTGAACATTATGGTAAATATTGCCCAATATCTGGCTCAGTTTTCCTTCCTGGACTCTACATATCCCAGCACCCTTGCTGTGAGCTGGAACCACGTGGCTCGTCTGGCCAGTCAGTGGGGAGCAGAAGTGTCCTGGCCAATTCTTCCTCTGCCACAGTGAACGTGAGGCTTCGAGTTGAAATGGTGGAGCCAGAATTTGATCTTGTCATCATGTGTCACATGTACAAGAAAGCTAGCCTGGGGAGGGGTCTGGCCCTTTAGCAAATTGTACGGGAGTGAAAAATAAACTTACATCATGATAAGCCCCTGAGCTTCCAGGGATGTTTGTTACAGCAGCATAGCCTCACCTGCACTGACTGATATAAGCCCCATCCCGTGCGAGATTTTCATAGGCATTATCTCTCATTTGATCCTTACCACAACTCTGGAGGTGAGAAGTATTATTATCTCAATTTTCTGGATGAGAAAACTGGGACTCATACATGTTAGAGAATTGGCCCAAAGTCAATAAGAGGTAGATCCAAAAGTAGGGTCTTAAAAGTTGTTAGGTTCTGTCACCCAAAAAAGGGGGAAATTTGGGAGGCAGGCATGTAAATGGCCAACTGAGAGTAGAAACGGTGCTGCTCAGTGCGGGGTCTTTGTTGAGTAAACCACAGTCCTTCAAGTGTGGCCTTCTGGAGTCTGGGAAAAAATGTTCCCAGCTAAAAGTAGCTACACAAGAGGGTCCCAGCCAAAGTCCAACTCTAGGTTGGCAGAATTCTTGGATGCCTTGGAATTCCTGCTGGCCAGGGTTCCACTGGCATGGAAGTGTTTATACTCGCCTCAGATTAGTTCTCCCACGCCTTCCAGAGCCCCAGCCCATATTTGGGATGGAAAAGGGAAAATGATTCCCAGTGGGGATTCGAAAACATCAGAAAAATTCCACAGGGGCCGTGGCCGCTCCGTGTGGCTCAGGGCTCTGAGCAGTCACATCCCTTGGTCCCTCATACCTGGATTCTGTGCCCAGCAGGGCAGCCAGGGCAAAAGGCCAAGCACTTCCTCGCGCACTGATTCAGAAGGAAGCATTTCTGGAAGGGCTCTTGCGAGGGCCGGTGTGGCTCCACGGCTGAATGAAGCGCAAGGAGTGAGAAAGAAGAAAAGACCTAACCGCGTCGTCTCCTGCCTGCTGAAGCAGGCCCCCTCCCTCCCTTGGACAAGGCGCTGTGTGACTGGATCCCACCAGCCGCGAGGGGCAGAAGCCCCCAAATACAAGCGTCTTCACAGAAAGGAAAACTCCGAGAAGACCACGCAGTGTGTAACCTTTTGTGTAAGGCTCCAAAGCAGGCAAAACAAAGCGTGTTGTTGGGACGTACTTTATATGTGACAGAATTACACACACACACACAGACACACACACACACACACACACACACACACACACACAGACATGGGAATGATAAACCCAGAATTCAGGACGGTGCTTATCGGGGGCTGGGGCGGCGAGGTGGTCAGGGCCAGTTCAAGAGAAACGCACCTGCGGCAGGAGTGGCCGCGACTGGCCACATCCGCGCTCTTGACGGGAGTGGGGAGGTCCCAGGTGCCTGTTGCTGTCACACATGTCTCAGGCATCTGCGTAATCCAGCGCTGTCTACCTAAGATCTATTTTTAAAGGGGAGCTCAGTAACAGCCAACACCGGTACACCGTTCCTGAGTACCAAGCGCTGTCTTCAGCCCTTCGCCTACACAGACACATTTACAGCTCGCAGCAGCCTCCTGAGGTGGGTCTTATTTTATGTCCATTTTACACACGAGCAAACTGAGGCAAGAGAAGTTAAGTAACCTGCCCAGGGTCACACAGCTGGTAGGTGGCAGGAGATGAGCCTTCAGAGACCTTCTTGGCTGCTGTACAGTGACAATGTGAATTACATCACTCGACTATAAGCCCAGGGACAGCTGTCGTGGGCTGGGTTGGTTCTGTGGTTCAGCGACATCATCGCAGATGCTACTGTAGGGCCCAGGGCTTGGCCCTCTGAAGGTTCACTGAAAAATCAACTCGCAAAGGGCAGATTAATTGGAGAAAAGACACACGAGTTTATTTAACATGTAGACACGGGAGCTTTCAGAATGAAGACCCAAAGCAAAGATGCAGGGGAAACCGTCCGTTTTTATGCTTAGGTTCAATGAAGTACGGACAGCCACGCAGAAATACGACTGGACAGAAAGGGTTTGATCTAATGCCAACAGACTGAGTGGGGAAGCCCAGCCAGGCTGTCTGTCTAGACTCTTCTTGGCCTCTCTGGGCGAGCATTCTTTACTTCGGGATGTGGGGCAGGACCCTCCCCAGCATGGGGGTCTTCTGACCTACAGTCAAACAAGGTCGGTCAGTTTTTACACAGAAGGGGAAGGAAAGTTAGAGTCATATTTTTATGTTTTACGGCTGGCTTTGGGGAAGTGGAGCTCTGGACTGTATGACCCGCCTTGGGGAAGAGGGATCCTAGTCTTTGTGGCTAGTCCTGGAGTAGAGACAGGAGGGCAGGAAAAGGTCGGAGAAAACCCTTTGCTTCTGGGGCTGCTTCCAGGGCCTTCGTTTCGGAGTATCGTTGCTGAGCCCCAACACTGTCCTCACCGTGCCCCCCCCATAGCCGTGTTGCCCTCGCAGCATTTCCAGGCAGTCGTACGCAGTTCAAGTCCGGCAAAATGAGGCATTTCCTCTTGCGTGCGTGTTTCACTGGAGAAGAAATCCTTTCCCAGATCTTGGTTTGGAGACTTCCCCTCGGGGCCATTGACCAAGCTGAGTCCCATGCCTAGACCCAAACCAATCACTGGCCACAATAATGAGCGTAGAACATTCGCAGTTCTCCCCTGAGACTGCAAGAATTAGCGGGAGTGGCTGGCGGGGCGGCCAAGAGTGCTGCCTCCAGCACTGTTTAGGGTTCCCCTGCAAGGGCTCCGACCCCATCGGACTGTGAGCTCCTGAACCAGAAATCGCGTCCCAGTCATCCTGCCCTCCCTCCCCGCTCGTGCCCGTCAAGGCCCACCAAACAGTCGGCACTGTTTGTGCCGCGTGGGTCAGTCCTGGGGCCTGCTATACTCACAGCCCCCTGCTGAGGGAAGAGAGGATCATCTGTCCCTGGAGCCCAGGCGGCTGACGTCTGTCCCATCCTACCTCTGGCCAGAGATGACTGTCTAGAGTTGGTCACCCTGCCTAAGGGAAGTTATGTCACAGGCTAGCCTATGGTATACCTCGAACAAAGATCTCCTCCCCAACCAGAATGGTGCTGGCTTAGTGGGTGTCTTAACCCGGTTTCCCTAGACAGCAGCGCCTGGGTCGGCTCGCCTGCTGGTGCTGTACTGGCAGATAAAATCCCGGGGAAGCAGACACAAGGGGGCAAGGAAGTAGGCAGGGGGCGGGGCATAGTGGGTTCCCCTTCAGAACCGAAGGACCCAAGGGCCCCCAGCTCCGGGCAGCACAGCTGGAAGACAGCCCCCAGCTGCCACCCTCTTTGGAATTGCTCTTACAAAAGCAAGTCACCTTGCCCCAGGTCACGCGCCCTTCCTGGGGCAGCCCCATCTAATGACTGGGAAGCGCAGGGTGTAGACCCCGACCCCTCACCCAAACTCGGAACAACTGTAAAGGGCTGTCCCAGCTTCAGGGCTCCCCATTGAGACTGCGGTACAACCTGCCTCTCCCTCTGCCCAGCGCTGCTTCCGCCCTGCCCTTCCACTGGAGGTGACCCCAAGAGCACCCCCCAATAAAACTCCTACACTGCTTCCCCGGGAACTCAGAGGGACAGAGGGAAGGCCCACTTGAAACGTGAGCATGTCCAAGCTGGTCCCAGCTGCCTGAGAAAGCACAGTGGGTTGCCCAGCTCTAGAGGACATCTCCAGAGAGGACACAAGGAAACACCGCATCTCAGGGGAGTCCGTCCGAGGGCAGACAAGTGAGAAACTTCCATCATTGACCCTCACTTGTCCGGGTTTGCCTTACGGAGTGTTAACCCTTCTTCTATGTGTCACTGGGCCCTCCAGGCAACTTCTGGGGAAGCCAGAACCTCTGTGGCCCAGTCGGGTCCATCCCAAAGGCTGGAGCTGCTGCTTCTCCCGCCAGGGCAGGTGCAGTGGAGGCCGCGCCGAAGCCCAAGCTTTGCCCCCAGGGGAGGCTGAGACTGCCAGCAGTGCTAAGAGATGAGGTGACAGTGACGGCAGCCTCCCCCTGCTTTACAGCGGGGGACCAGCACAAGCCATTGCTGGGGCCTCTGTGACTGGGGACAGAGCAGGGGCGGGGCCGAGAGCAGATGGGGCCGTGTGGATCTGGTCAGGGCAAACCGAGCCAGCCCGGTCTCCTCTCCCGGACCGGGAAGCACGAGGGGAAAGTCTGCGAGGAGCAGGAGCAGAAGCTGAGAGGCCGGGAGGCAGAAGGAGCCAAAAGGAGCCGTGAGAAAGTGGAGGCCTCGGGTCGGCAGAACTTAGGAGAAGCTGAAGCGAGCGAGAGAGACGCCCAGCAGAGCACCGGCAGCGAGGGCTCCGGCTGCAGCAAGAGTGTCGCCTTCAGGATGTTCTTCTGTGCCGAGGATGTCATGCTCCTTGCTGAGGAGACAGCGACACGGCCCTGTGGGGACAGCTGCCTGGCTCTCTGAATGACCAGCCCTATTCTTAGAGTCTCAGATGATTTATCGAGGTGGCTCGAGGAGCTCTATTCTTGGGCTGGGAACAGCGGCACACGAGGAGAGGGGGTCTCCCCCCCTCCACCCTGCGGCTGGGTGCGTCCGGTGAGCGCCAGGCCCCGGGTGTAGGTTGGACAGTTGGGGAAAAGGACTCTGGCTTTGGGGAGGATGAGACTGTTCATCCAAGTGCTGCTCCCTCAGTTTTGGCAACTCAAGGCGGCCCTGGAGCAAGGAGGGCCGGGTAAGAGCGAGGGCTGTTGGAAGCCCACGGATGACACCAACACCATGGCGGGTAGAATGAAGAGACCGCTCAGACGGAGAGAAATCAGACCCAGTACGTTGCTTCAGCTGGAGCCCTTCCGCCTAGATTCCTTCTTCCATCAACAATTACCCTTCCATAGTACTGTACCAATCTCTCAGGGCCTCACCAGGAAATTAAAACCGAACTAGAAACAAACAATCCAATTAAAAAATAGGCAACAGTCTTAAATAGGCATTTGCCCAAAGAAGATATACAAATGACCAATAAGCACGTGAAAAGACCCCAACATCACTAATCATTAGTGGAATGAGTATCAAAACCACATGAGAAACCACCCCATATGCATTAGAATGGCTATTACAAAACAAACAAAAAACGAAAGCAAAACAGAAAATAACAAGTGTTGTTGAGGATGTGGAGAAATTGGAACCCTTGTGCATTACTGTTGGGAATGCATCCCACCCAGGCGACCAGGTGCACCCATGTGATAGGGCTGGTCCCTGCCACAGTTCCCCTTCTTGTCCTCCCCTGACTGTGACCTAATGACATCCAAACACACCAGTGAAAACCCCCATGCCTTTTGCTTGTGTGCTCCATACATCTCTCTCTCTCTCTGTCTCTCTCTTTCTCCTGCTCCCTGTTGCTCCTCCAGTGTGGTCCCCTGAATAGCAGACTGTACCTTCCTCTCCAGGACCTGTGAGTATCACAAATCCCGGAATTCCGTATGCCTCTCTGAGCGTCATTTTCATGGCCATGTTGGAATGGTCCTTAAAGATCCCACAAGGGGGACCAAGTCCCCCATTTACACCACAGTGGTGGTTACCAGGTGCTGGGAAGAGGGGAATTGGGGAGTTGTTTTGTGGGTACAGAGTTTTAGTTGGGGAAGATGAAAAGTTCTGGAGATGGATGGTGGTGATGGTTGCTCAATGATGTGAATATATTTATGCCACAGAACTGCACATTTAAAGTGGTTAAAATGGTAAATTTTATGATATGTATATTTTACTACAATTTTTAAAAAATAGCTAGACTATGTGACTGATCAAGCGTAAGAGCTTGTCGGAATTCGTGAGACCACGGGCCCCACACCCAGGGTGTAGACGAGGCTGGGCGGATGAGGAGAGCGTTGTAGTTACACAGTGAT
The DNA here is from genome assembly GCF_000956105.1 of Propithecus coquereli. Lineage (NCBI taxonomy): Eukaryota > Metazoa > Chordata > Mammalia > Primates > Indriidae > Propithecus > Propithecus coquereli. The sequence continues at coordinate 2,757,308 of NW_012142746.1, forward strand.
GACGGCAGAGCCAGAGGAGAACGTAGTCATCCTGACACTCGGGCCTCAGCACTGGCCGTTCAACTCGAGCGCTCTGTGCTCCGTGACCTGATATCCCAGATTCATGTAGCCCCCAAAACCTAACTCTCCTGAGAACCATAGGACCTACCATGAGAACCACAGGACCCACCATCAGCACCGCTGGCCCATCGCCCCTCACGGACAGCCCTAGGGGGAGCTCACAGCTCTGGGGACTAAGAAGGGCCACAGAGCCAGAGCCCAGTCATCATCAGAAGACCCTTACAGTGAAAAACCTTGGGAACGTCCATTTTGCAGTCCTGACCGTCAATCCCTCTTAGCACCTTGATGGCAGGTCACTGAGAGCTTCATGGATTTCATGCCCCTCTCAGTAAAGCTGTTCTGAGTTTCAGTTTCTCCACCCAGGCAAAACCTTCTAGGATTGCCCACCTTCAGGGACCAATGTCACAGCAGCCCTTGCACAGCTAGGCAGGATGGCAAAATTTGGCACATGAACCATCCTGTCCCTACCAGTGCCCAGAGCAGACATTACTAATCAATCAAGAATCTGTTCCCCACTGAGCAAGATAAAGGCCTCAGAATCATCAACACAGCCTCCAGCTGTCCAGTCATTCGGCATTGGCACCAGGGATGAGATTTACTTGCCAGCTGTCATCTACGCTAACGTAACACAGTCTGGGTTCTTGGAGAGATCTCTTTTCTCTTGGCCTCAATATTTTTCACCTATAATGTGAAATGATTTGTATGTCCCCGCCAGCTCTGTGATCCAATGAATTCCTTAATAGAACTGGACAATTCTATATTGTGGATAATGGAGGGAAATTTTGTTGGTTTCAAGAGAAATTCTATGGAGATTTTAATATATTTCTTGGCAGTAAATCTGTCCTTTCTATTCTAGTCGCATCAGAGTGGGTCAGAGCGCTGTGGGCTCCAAGGACATTGGGAGTCTGGCTGGGGACACCAGGTTCCCCATCCCCCATGAAGACAGACGTTGGGGTCTGGCTGTGCTCCTGGCTAGCCAGGTTGCCACTTTCTGGAAGGTTCAAAGCCAAGATAAGCCTGACCCTCCTCTTTGAGATAAGACAGGACTGCCCGCCCACCACCTCCAGCAGGAGAGAGCCAGGGCTGACATTCCCGCCCCTCACACTGCTCCCCGCTTGTCCTGTCCCCTGTCCGGGAGGCCGGATGTGTTCCTCCAATGGGGCCTAGACGGCCTTTCTGTCTGCCTGTCGAGGAGCCAGGCTGCTCTTCCCACCCAGCTCCGCCTGGCAGAAGGGGACGCACCGGGGGAGGGGAGCGACAGGGCAGCCGCTCGCCACCAGGCACTGTAAAAGACAGAACTTCAAATCTTGGCCTCCACCAGGGAACTGCCTTAATTAGGGTGGCGCCGAGCACGATGCTGTAATTAACCGCGTGTCTGTGTTTCCATCCCGAACGCCTATTTCCAGACCTCTGTGATCCAGTCTTCCGAAGAGGAGCTCCAGCCAGAGACTTGGCACCAGCAGCCCCAGAGGGGAGGGATGGCCGGTTTCCCTGCTCGTCCCTCTCTGAGCCCCACTCGGCGAGTCCTTGGAGGTGGGAGCCCTGGGTCCTTCCTAAAAAGGGTGGTCACATGTGCTCAGAGCTGCCAGCCCTGCCTGGTCCCCAAAGCCAGGGAAACCCGAGGGTGTGGCGTCAGCGTGAGCTGGGCAGAGCGCACACCTGTTAGTTTGACTCGAGTAACATCCATTTTCTGTCATTCCAGGAACTTTAATCTTCTTTAGGGAACCAGCCTCAGCCATGTGTAGCTCTAGGGAAGGAGCCACGATCCAGGCTGGCCAATCAGAGGGCTCATCCCCTGGCCACAGTGATTGGTCCAATGAGAGTCACGTGACTGTCGCAGGACTTGGGCAGTGCTACTGGGGAATGGTATCTGCTTTCCCAGTGGGTTGCTAAACTGGAAGGATGTCAGCTGGAGGGGCTGGGGGCCGTGTGTGCCACCTCCTGGGGACAGTCTGTCTAAGAATGAGGCCAGACTGAAGAAAGCATAGAAGAAACACGGAGGGTGCCAGAGAGTAAGGGGGGGTAGAGAACGGGAGGAAGAGAGAGGGAGAGACCCGACGACATCTTTTCAGCAGGTGACTCCAGCTATACCTGAAGCAAAATACTCCCATAGACTTTTAATTATTTATATTAATATGAGAGGCAATAAATTCCCCATTTTTGTTTATGTCGATTTGAACCGAGCGTCCGTCACTTGCAACTTTAAGAGGTTTGACCAAAACTGAGATCGCTACACGGACTCCAGTGCTGAAACCAAATCCATCCCCAAGCTTTTCAATCATAGGTGCTGATTAACCACCTTTTTAACTTTACATAGGGTTGAGTTGGGTTTCCGACTCTTACAGCCAAAGAGGCCCAATGATGCCTATTTTTCCCTAATTGTAAAAGTAATATGTACTCAC
>NW_012142746.1:2759819-2770725 GCF_000956105.1 Propithecus coquereli
TCAGTGCGGGGTCTTTGTTGAGTAAACCACAGTCCTTCAAGTGTGGCCTTCTGGAGTCTGGGAAAAAATGTTCCCAGCTAAAAGTAGCTACACAAGAGGGTCCCAGCCAAAGTCCAACTCTAGGTTGGCAGAATTCTTGGATGCCTTGGAATTCCTGCTGGCCAGGGTTCCACTGGCATGGAAGTGTTTATACTCGCCTCAGATTAGTTCTCCCACGCCTTCCAGAGCCCCAGCCCATATTTGGGATGGAAAAGGGAAAATGATTCCCAGTGGGGATTCGAAAACATCAGAAAAATTCCACAGGGGCCGTGGCCGCTCCGTGTGGCTCAGGGCTCTGAGCAGTCACATCCCTTGGTCCCTCATACCTGGATTCTGTGCCCAGCAGGGCAGCCAGGGCAAAAGGCCAAGCACTTCCTCGCGCACTGATTCAGAAGGAAGCATTTCTGGAAGGGCTCTTGCGAGGGCCGGTGTGGCTCCACGGCTGAATGAAGCGCAAGGAGTGAGAAAGAAGAAAAGACCTAACCGCGTCGTCTCCTGCCTGCTGAAGCAGGCCCCCTCCCTCCCTTGGACAAGGCGCTGTGTGACTGGATCCCACCAGCCGCGAGGGGCAGAAGCCCCCAAATACAAGCGTCTTCACAGAAAGGAAAACTCCGAGAAGACCACGCAGTGTGTAACCTTTTGTGTAAGGCTCCAAAGCAGGCAAAACAAAGCGTGTTGTTGGGACGTACTTTATATGTGACAGAATTACACACACACACACAGACACACACACACACACACACACACACACACACACACAGACATGGGAATGATAAACCCAGAATTCAGGACGGTGCTTATCGGGGGCTGGGGCGGCGAGGTGGTCAGGGCCAGTTCAAGAGAAACGCACCTGCGGCAGGAGTGGCCGCGACTGGCCACATCCGCGCTCTTGACGGGAGTGGGGAGGTCCCAGGTGCCTGTTGCTGTCACACATGTCTCAGGCATCTGCGTAATCCAGCGCTGTCTACCTAAGATCTATTTTTAAAGGGGAGCTCAGTAACAGCCAACACCGGTACACCGTTCCTGAGTACCAAGCGCTGTCTTCAGCCCTTCGCCTACACAGACACATTTACAGCTCGCAGCAGCCTCCTGAGGTGGGTCTTATTTTATGTCCATTTTACACACGAGCAAACTGAGGCAAGAGAAGTTAAGTAACCTGCCCAGGGTCACACAGCTGGTAGGTGGCAGGAGATGAGCCTTCAGAGACCTTCTTCGCTGCTGTACAGTGACAATGTGAATTACATCACTCGACTATAAGCCCAGGGACAGCTGTCGTGGGCTGGGTTGGTTCTGTGGTTCAGCGACATCATCGCAGATGCTACTGTAGGGCCCAGGGCTTGGCCCTCTGAAGGTTCACTGAAAAATCAACTCGCAAAGGGCAGATTAATTGGAGAAAAGACACACGAGTTTATTTAACATGTAGACACGGGAGCTTTCAGAATGAAGACCCAAAGCAAAGATGCAGGGGAAACCGTCCGTTTTTATGCTTAGGTTCAATGAAGTACGGACAGCCACGCAGAAATACGACTGGACAGAAAGGGTTTGATCTAATGCCAACAGACTGAGTGGGGAAGCCCAGCCAGGCTGTCTGTCTAGACTCTTCTTGGCCTCTCTGGGCGAGCATTCTTTACTTCGGGATGTGGGGCAGGACCCTCCCCAGCATGGGGGTCTTCTGACCTACAGTCAAACAAGGTCGGTCAGTTTTTACACAGAAGGGGAAGGAAAGTTAGAGTCATATTTTTATGTTTTACGGCTGGCTTTGGGGAAGTGGAGCTCTGGACTGTATGACCCGCCTTGGGGAAGAGGGATCCTAGTCTTTGTGGCTAGTCCTGGAGTAGAGACAGGAGGGCAGGAAAAGGTCGGAGAAAACCCTTTGCTTCCGGGGCTGCTTCCAGGGCCTTCGTTTCGGAGTATCGTTGCTGAGCCCCAACACTGTCCTCACCGTGCCCCCCCCATAGCCGTGTTGCCCTCGCAGCATTTCCAGGCAGTCGTACGCAGTTCAAGTCCGGCAAAATGAGGCATTTCCTCTTGCGTGCGTGTTTCACTGGAGAAGAAATCCTTTCCCAGATCTTGGTTTGGAGACTTCCCCTCGGGGCCATTGACCAAGCTGAGTCCCATGCCTAGACCCAAACCAATCACTGGCCACAATAATGAGCGTAGAACATTCGCAGTTCTCCCCTGAGACTGCAAGAATTAGCGGGAGTGGCTGGCGGGGCGGCCAAGAGTGCTGCCTCCAGCACTGTTTAGGGTTCCCCTGCAAGGGCTCCGACCCCATCGGACTGTGAGCTCCTGAACCAGAAATCGCGTCCCAGCCATCCTGCCCTCCCTCCCTGCTCGTGCCCGTCAAGGCCCACCAAACAGTCGGCACTGTTTGTACCACGTGGGTCAGTCCTGGGGCCTGCTATACTCACAGCCCCCTGCTGAGGGAAGAGAGGATCATCTGTCCCTGGAGCCCAGGCGGCTGACGTCTGTCCCATCCTACCTCTGGCCAGAGATGACTGTCTAGAGTTGGTCACCCTGCCTAAGGGAAGTTATGTCACAGGCTAGCCTATGGTATACCTCGAACAAAGATCTCCTCCCCAACCAGAATGGTGCTGGCTTAGTGGGTGTCTTAACCCGGTTTCCCTAGACAGCAGCGCCTGGGTCGGCTCGCCTGCTGGTGCTGTACTGGCAGATAAAATCCCGGGGAAGCAGACACAAGGGGGCAAGGAAGTAGGCAGGGGGCGGGGCATAGTGGGTTCCCCTTCAGAACCGAAGGACCCAAGGGCCCCCAGCTCCGGGCAGCACAGCTGGAAGACAGCCCCCAGCTGCCACCCTCTTTGGAATTGCTCTTACAAAAGCAAGTCACCTTGCCCCAGGTCACGCGCCCTTCCTGGGGCAGCCCCATCTAATGACTGGGAAGCGCAGGGTGTAGACCCCGACCCCTCACCCAAACTCGGAACAACTGTAAAGGGCTGTCCCAGCTTCAGGGCTCCCCATTGAGACTGCGGTACAACCTGCCTCTCCCTCTGCCCAGCGCTGCTTCCGCCCTGCCCTTCCACTGGAGGTGACCCCAAGAGCACCCCCCAATAAAACTCCTACACTGCTTCCCCGGGAACTCAGAGGGACAGAGGGAAGGCCCACTTGAAACGTGAGCATGTCCAAGCTGGTCCCAGCTGCCTGAGAAAGCACAGTGGGTTGCCCAGCTCTAGAGGACATCTCCAGAGAGGACACAAGGAAACACCGCATCTCAGGGGAGTCCGTCCGAGGGCAGACAAGTGAGAAACTTCCATCATTGACCCTCACTTGTCCGGGTTTGCCTTACGGAGTGTTAACCCTTCTTCTATGTGTCACTGGGCCCTCCAGGCAACTTCTGGGGAAGCCAGAACCTCTGTGGCCCAGTCGGGTCCATCCCAAAGGCTGGAGCTGCTGCTTCTCCCGCCAGGGCAGGTGCAGTGGAGGCCGCGCCGAAGCCCAAGCTTTGCCCCCAGGGGAGGCTGAGACTGCCAGCAGTGCTAAGAGATGAGGTGACAGTGACGGCAGCCTCCCCCTGCTTTACAGCGGGGGACCAGCACAAGCCATTGCTGGGGCCTCTGTGACTGGGGACAGAGCAGGGGCGGGGCCGAGAGCAGATGGGGCCGTGTGGATCTGGTCAGGGCAAACCGAGCCAGCCCGGTCTCCTCTCCCGGACCGGGAAGCACGAGGGGAAAGTCTGCGAGGAGCAGGAGCAGAAGCTGAGAGGCCGGGAGGCAGAAGGAGCCAAAAGGAGCCGTGAGAAAGTGGAGGCCTCGGGTCGGCAGAACTTAGGAGAAGCTGAAGCGAGCGAGAGAGACGCCCAGCAGAGCACCGGCAGCGAGGGCTCCGGCTGCAGCAAGAGTGTCGCCTTCAGGATGTTCTTCTGTGCCGAGGATGTCATGCTCCTTGCTGAGGAGACAGCGACACGGCCCTGTGGGGACAGCTGCCTGGCTCTCTGAATGACCAGCCCTATTCTTAGAGTCTCAGATGATTTATCGAGGTGGCTCGAGGAGCTCTATTCTTGGGCTGGGAACAGCGGCACACGAGGAGAGGGGGTCTCCCCCCCTCCACCCTGCGGCTGGGTGCGTCCGGTGAGCGCCAGGCCCCGGGTGTAGGTTGGACAGTTGGGGAAAAGGACTCTGGCTTTGGGGAGGATGAGACTGTTCATCCAAGTGCTGCTCCCTCAGTTTTGGCAACTCAAGGCGGCCCTGGAGCAAGGAGGGCCGGGTAAGAGCGAGGGCTGTTGGAAGCCCACGGATGACACCAACACCATGGCGGGTAGAATGAAGAGACCGCTCAGACGGAGAGAAATCAGACCCAGTACGTTGCTTCAGCTGGAGCCCTTCCGCCTAGATTCCTTCTTCCATCAACAATTACCCTTCCATAGTACTGTACCAATCTCTCAGGGCCTCACCAGGAAATTAAAACCGAACTAGAAACAAACAATCCAATTAAAAAATAGGCAACAGTCTTAAATAGGCATTTGCCCAAAGAAGATATACAAATGACCAATAAGCACGTGAAAAGACCCCAACATCACTAATCATTAGTGGAATGAGTATCAAAACCACATGAGAAACCACCCCATATGCATTAGAATGGCTATTACAAAACAAACAAAAAACGAAAGCAAAACAGAAAATAACAAGTGTTGTTGAGGATGTGGAGAAATTGGAACCCTTGTGCATTACTGTTGGGAATGCATCCCACCCAGGCGACCAGGTGCACCCATGTGATAGGGCTGGTCCCTGCCACAGTTCCCCTTCTTGTCCTCCCCTGACTGTGACCTAATGACATCCAAACACACCAGTGAAAACCCCCATGCCTTTTGCTTGTGTGCTCCATACATCTCTCTCTCTCTGTCTCTCTGTCTCTCTCTCTCTCTCTGCTCCCTGTTGCTCCTCCAGTGTGGTCCCCTGAATAGCAGACTGTACCTTCCTCTCCAGGACCTGTGAGTATCACAAATCCCGGAATTCCATATGCCTCTCTGAGCGTCATTTTCATGGCCATGTTGGAATGGTCCTTAAAGATCCCACAAGGGGGACCAAGTCCCCCATTTACACCACAGTGGTGGTTACCAGGTGCTGGGAAGTGGGGAATTGGGGAGTTGTTTTGTGGGTACAGAGTTTTAGCTGGGGAAGATGAAAAGTTCTGGAGATGGATGGTGGTGATGGTTGCTCAATGATGTGAATATATTTATGCCACAGAACTGCACATTTAAAGTGGTTAAAATGGTAAATTTTATGATATGTATATTTTGCTACAATTTTCTAAAAATAACTAGACTATGTGACTGATCAAGCGTAAGAGCTTGTCGGAATTCGTGAGACCACGGGCCCCACACCCAGGGTGTAGACGAGGCTGGGCGGATGAGGAGAGCGTTGTAGTTACACAGTGATGACGGCAGAGCCAGAGGAGAACGTAGTCATCCTGACACTCGGGCCTCAGCACTGGCCGTTCAACTCGAGCGCTCTGTGCTCCGTGACCTGATATCCCAGATTCATGTAGCCCCCAAAACCTAACTCTCCTGAGAACCATAGGACCTACCATGAGAACCACAGGACCCACCATCAGCACCGCTGGCCCATCGCCCCTCACGGACAGCCCTAGGGGGAGCTCACAGCTCTGGGGACTAAGAAGGGCCACAGAGCCAGAGCCCAGTCATCATCAGAAGACCCTTACAGTGAAAAACCTTGGGAACGTCCATTTTGCAGTCCTGACCGTCAATCCCTCTTAGCACCTTGATGGCAGGTCACTGAGAGCTTCATGGATTTCATGCCCCTCTCAGTAAAGCTGTTCTGAGTTTCAGTTTCTCCACCCAGGCAAAACCTTCTAGGATTGCCCACCTTCAGGGACCAATGTCACAGCAGCCCTTGCACAGCTAGGCAGGATGGCAAAATTTGGCACATGAACCATCCTGTCCCTACCAGTGCCCAGAGCAGACATTACTAATCAATCAAGAATCTGTTCCCCACTGAGCAAGATAAAGGCCTCAGAATCATCAACACAGCCTCCAGCTGTCCAGTCATTCGGCATTGGCACCAGGGATGAGATTTACTTGCCAGCTGTCATCTACGCTAACGTAACACAGTCTGGGTTCTTGGAGAGATCTCTTTTCTCTTGGCCTCAATATTTTTCACCTATAATGTGAAATGATTTGTATGTCCCCGCCAGCTCTGTGATCCAATGAATTCCTTAATAGAACTGGACAATTCTATATTGTGGATAATGGAGGGAAATTTTGTTGGTTTCAAGAGAAATTCTATGGAGATTTTAATATATTTCTTGGCAGTAAATCTGTCCTTTCTATTCTAGTCGCATCAGAGTGGGTCAGAGCGCTGTGGGCTCCAAGGACATTGGGAGTCTGGCTGGGGACACCAGGTTCCCCATCCCCCATGAAGACAGACGTTGGGGTCTGGCTGTGCTCCTGGCTAGCCAGGTTGCCACTTTCTGGAAGGTTCAAAGCCAAGATAAGCCTGACCCTCCTCTTTGAGATAAGACAGGACTGCCCGCCCACCACCTCCAGCAGGAGAGAGCCAGGGCTGACATTCCCGCCCCTCACACTGCTCCCCGCTTGTCCTGTCCCCTGTCCGGGAGGCCGGATGTGTTCCTCCAATGGGGCCTAGACGGCCTTTCTGTCTGCCTGTCGAGGAGCCAGGCTGCTCTTCCCACCCAGCTCCGCCTGGCAGAAGGGGACGCACCGGGGGAGGGGAGCGACAGGGCAGCCGCTCGCCACCAGGCACTGTAAAAGACAGAACTTCAAATCTTGGCCTCCACCAGGGAACTGCCTTAATTAGGGTGGCGCCGAGCACGATGCTGTAATTAACCGCGTGTCTGTGTTTCCATCCCGAACGCCTATTTCCAGACCTCTGTGATCCAGTCTTCCGAAGAGGAGCTCCAGCCAGAGACTTGGCACCAGCAGCCCCAGAGGGGAGGGATGGCCGGTTTCCCTGCTCGTCCCTCTCTGAGCCCCACTCGGCGAGTCCTTGGAGGTGGGAGCCCTGGGTCCTTCCTAAAAAGGGTGGTCACATGTGCTCAGAGCTGCCAGCCCTGCCTGGTCCCCAAAGCCAGGGAAACCCGAGGGTGTGGCGTCAGCGTGAGCTGGGCAGAGCGCACACCTGTTAGTTTGACTCGAGTAACATCCATTTTCTGTCATTCCAGGAACTTTAATCTTCTTTAGGGAACCAGCCTCAGCCATGTGTAGCTCTAGGGAAGGAGCCACGATCCAGGCTGGCCAATCAGAGGGCTCATCCCCTGGCCACAGTGATTGGTCCAATGAGAGTCACGTGACTGTCGCAGGACTTGGGCAGTGCTACTGGGGAATGGTATCTGCTTTCCCAGTGGGTTGCTAAACTGGAAGGATGTCAGCTGGAGGGGCTGGGGGCCGTGTGTGCCACCTCCTGGGGACAGTCTGTCTAAGAATGAGGCCAGACTGAAGAAAGCATAGAAGAAACACGGAGGGTGCCAGAGAGTAAGGGGGGGTAGAGAACGGGAGGAAGAGAGAGGGAGAGACCCGACGACATCTTTTCAGCAGGTGACTCCAGCTATACCTGAAGCAAAATACTCCCATAGACTTTTAATTATTTATATTAATATGAGAGGCAATAAATTCCCCATTTTTGTTTATGTCGATTTGAACCGAGCGTCCGTCACTTGCAACTTTAAGAGGTTTGACCAAAACTGAGATCGCTACACGGACTCCAGTGCTGAAACCAAATCCATCCCCAAGCTTTTCAATCATAGGTGCTGATTAACCACCTTTTTAACTTTACATAGGGTTGAGTTGGGTTTCCGACTCTTACAGCCAAAGAGGCCCAATGATGCCTATTTTTCCCTAATTGTAAAAGTAATATGTACTCACGGGGGGCAAGTACAAAATACTGGTAAACACGCAAAAGAAAATAAAAATGACCCGTAATCCTACCACCCAGAAACAATTTTAGAGATAACAGAGGAAATGTCCCTTTAGACTTTTTTCTGTACATACGTGAGTACAAAGTCGTTTAGACGAGCTCGTACTCTAGTGCCAGCCCACGTCCTTGAGTCTTCCCTGAAGCAGGGCGCGTGTACAGAAAAGGGCACCGCGAGGGTCCAGCTGACAAACTTCACAAAGGGAGCACACCTGTCTTACCAGCTTCCAGGTTAGGAAACGGAACACGACTAGCACGTCACAAGGCGGTGACTTGGGCCCTCTCCCGATCGTGACTTCCAAAAGGGACGGCCATCCCGACTTCTGGCAGCAGAGATGAGCATGGCCTGTTTTTGAGCGTTAGCATCATGTGAAATCACACAGGATGTGCCCTTCAATTTCAGGCTTCTTTCTCTGGGCATTTTGTCTGTGAATGCCATCTCGTAACCCGCGTTTCTCCCTTTCCCGTAGTCTGAACACTTTCCAATGTCTTTAATGACTCTACACCCCTGTGTCATGAAAAGAAATCACCCTTGACTTTGCCAATCTCCTCTTGCAGGCATTTTGCTCGTTTCCTATTTTTCGCTACTATAAACAATGCTGTCATAGACACCCTGGCATCTCAAAAAATACCGAATAAACAAATGAATAAAGATGAAAAGCCAACAATGGGAAAGGTTTGAGTAACAGTTCAAGGCAGCAGGGGACACGCTCCCTCTGGCAGTTGATCTGTCAGGGACAGGATTGGGGATCGGACCCTGGCAGCAAAAAGAAAGTGTCGGCCAAGGACCTTCAGACCTTCTCCGGCTCACTGTGCATCGGCCGAGAGAGAGCCTGTCCTCCCCGAGTTCGCCTCCTTAATTCTCGGTGAGCAATCGATTTGTTTTCGAGTCTTTGCTGCTGAAAACAACACGGCAGAGAACATCCCTGCACACACATCGTTCTGCAGGTGGGAGCTGACATCCTGGGACAAATTCCTAGAATGGCAGGTAACATCGCTCAAGCCCTTTCTGCCAGGCACTGTGTTCTTTTGTGCTTTTTATAGGATGAGGTCATTTGAGCCTCTCCACAGTGCACTGAAACAGGGAGTCTTGTCCCCATTTTACAGAGGAGGGATTGCGGGGTTAAAGGGCAAGCACATTTCGTATGTCGTGTCGCATTTCCAGCCGCCTTTCACGTGACTGCACCAATTAATTCTCCCCCAGCAGTGCAAAGGGTCTCCCCCAGCAGTTTCCCTTCCACGCTTGCCAACACTGGACACTATCAATTATTTTAACCGCCAGTCATGGCCAAACGGATATGCAAAAAATCATAGCTCATTGTAGATATTTGCTCATCTCTTTCATCTTTTAGTGAGTGTCTTAGTCTGTTTGGGCTGCTATAACAAAATACCATAAGCTGGGTGGCTTACAAACAACAGAAATTTATTTCTCACAGTTCTGGGGGCTAAGAAGTCCAAGATCAAGGTGCCAGCAGATTCAGTGTCCAGCGAGGGCCCATTTCCTGGTTTACAGATGGCACCTTCTCACTATGTCCTTACAGGGTGGAAAAGGCAAGGTGCCCTTTATTATAGGGACCCTAATCCCAGTGACGAGGGCTGAGCCCCCCAAGGCCCCCTCGCCTATCACCACCTGGTTTTGACATGTGAATGTTTGAGGCACACGAACATTCAGACCACAGCAGCGAGAGTGAGCATCTTGTTTCACATTAATTAGCTATTTGTATTTCTTCTCTCAATTGCCTGTTCATGCCTTTTGCCTATTTTTCTTTCTACTGGGAGCACTGGATTTATTTTCACATATGAAAGTATCTACCTTTCATCTCTCATATATACAGCAGATGTTTTCCAATTTTGTTTTTTCCCATTCTAGATGTAGTTTTTGTGACATGAAAGTTTTGGGGGTTTTTTGCATTTGTTTGACATGATGATCATCAGTCATTTTCATTACGGTTCCCTGATCACAAAATGGGGAGGGGATGGTTAAAATCTGTGATGTTTTAAATAGGATCCGTGTGCCTTAGGGCTGCAGTCCCCAACCCCTGGGCTGTGGACGGGTGCCGGTCCGTGGCCTGTTAGGGACCAGGCCGCAGAGCTCCCCTGTGCCCCTCCACGCCCAGGCCATGGAAGACTTGTCTTCTATGAAACTTAGGGATGGGGGGTGCGCAGCGGGAGGTGAGCGGCGGGTGAGCGAGCGAAGCTTCATCTGTATTTTCAGCCGCTCCCCATCCCTCGCATTGCAGCCTGAGCTCCCCCCACCCCCTCAGTCCACGGAAAAACTGTCTTCCATGAAACCAGTGCCTGGTGCCCAGAAGGTTGGGGACTGCTGCCTTAGGGGACCTGAGACTCCTGAGGGGCCCCTGGGGAGGGGGGACTTGAGAAGGAGTCTGAGCTGTCTGCATTCCTGATCCCACCCATGGTTCAACTAGGTAACGTGGGCCTCCGTCGAAGCACCTGTCCTTTGAGAGGTGACGCCCATCTGCTCTGCCTGCCAGCCACACAGGCCGATCTCTCCAGCAGCCCTTGGGGCCTCGGGGATGGGAACCCCCAGTCTCCTGCCTGCTCTTGGTCCTCTCTCACACATTGGACATCTCCCCTCTCCCCTTTCTGGCCCCTTCCCCTAGAACTGTACTTAGAAACTTCATTTTCACCGCTTACTAGGCTAAGCATATTGGGTGTCCTTCCACCGTGGGCCTCGGGACCTACTTATGTGTACATAGAAGCCATCGAACTGCGTCCCTGGTTTTCAAAGTGTCATCCAGGGGCCCCAGGATTCTCAAGACCTTTCCAGGGTTCCACCGCCCATGGCCTAATCTCCACAAACTGTGAATGTGACCTTACTTGGCAAAAGGGTCTTTGCAGATGTCATTCAGGATGTTGAGATGAGGTCAGCCTGGGTTATCGGGGTGGGCCTAAGTCCCGCGACAGTTGTAACATACACACACAGAGGAAAAGGCCAGCGAAGA